>NC_065590.1:57626122-57929152 GCF_024542745.1 Macaca thibetana thibetana
GTAAGGAGACAGAAGCCTTAATAAAAACTCTCCCAGTAAAGAAAAGCTTGATGATTTCACTGCTGAATTCTACCAAACATTTAAAGAACTAATGCCAAATTTACTTAAACTATTCCAAAAAATAGAGAAGGGGAGAATTCTTCCAAACTCATTCTATGAGGCCAATATTACCCTGACACCAAAACCATAGATGCATCAGAAATAAACAAACAAACAAAAAAAAACACTACATGCCAATATCCCTCATGAACATTGATGCAAAAATCTTCAACAAAATGCTAGCAAACCAAGTTCAACAACATTATAAAAAGATCATTCATCATGATCAAGTGGTATTTATCCCAGGGATACAAGGATGGCTCAACATACAGAAATCAATCAATGTGATACATTGTATCAACTGAATGAAGGACAAAAACTATACAATCATTTCAATTGATGTGGAAAACGCATTTGATAAAACTCAACATTTCTTTATGATAAAAATAACTCAGAAAACTAGGTATAGAAGGAACATACCTCAATGTAATAAAATCCATATATGACAGACCCACAGCTAGTATCATACTGAATGCGAAAATCTGAAAGTCTTTCCTCTAAGATCTGGAGCACAACAAGGATGCCTACACTCACTACTCTTATAGAACATAGTAATGGGAGAGTAGTGAGAGCAATCAGACCAGAGAAAGTAATAAAGGGCATCCAAATTGAAAACGAAGAAGTCAACTTATTCTTGTTTACAGATAATATAATCTTATACTTGCAAAATCCTAAATGCTCCACCAAAAATATTATTAGAATTATAAACAAAATCAGTAAAGTTTCAGAATACAAAATCAACACACAAAAATCAGTAGCATTTCTATATAGAAACAGTGAACAGTCTGAAAAAGAAATTAAAAAGTAATTTATCTTAAAATAGCTACAAATAAAGTTAAATACCTAGGAATTAACCAAAGAAGTAAGAGTTTGCTATAATGAAATCTATAGAACTTTGATGAAAGAATTGAAGAGGATACACACACAAAAGGAAAGCTATTCTATGTTCATCTGTTGGAAGAATCAATACTGTAAGCATGTCTATACTACCCAAAGCAATCTACAGATTCAGTGCAATCCCTATCAAAATACCAAGGGCATTCTTCAAAAAAAAATAGAAAAAACAATCCTAAAATTTATATGGAACCCCAAAATACCCAGAATAGCCAAATCTATCCTGAGCAAAAAGAACAAAACAGGAGAAATTACATTACCTGATTTCAAATTATACTACAGAGTTAAGTAACCAAAACGGCGTGGTGTTGCCATAAAGACAGACACATCATTCAATGAAACGGAACAGAGAACCCAGAAACAAATTCATACATCTAAAGTGAACTTATTTTCAAACAAGGTACCAAGAGAAGAAGGACAAACCCTTCAATTAATGGTGCTGAGAAACTTGGATCTCTATATGTGGAAGAATCAAACTGAACACCTATCTCTCATCATACACAAAAATCAAATCAAAATGGATTAAAGACTTAAATCTAAGACCTTGAACTATGAATGAACTAAAAGAAAACATCAGGGAAACGCTCCAGGACATTGAACTGGACAAAGATTTACTGAATAATGTCCCACAAGCACAGGCAACTAAAGGGAAAATGAACAAATCAGAGATCATATCAAGTTAAAAGGATTCTGCACAGCAAAGAAAACAATCAACAAAGTAAAGAGAGAACCCAGAGAATGGGAGAAAATATTTGTAAACTATCCATCTAGCAAGGGATTATAATAATAACCTCAACAGAGCTCAAACAACTCTATACAAAAATGTTAAACAATCCCACTACTGAGTATATATCTAAAGGAAGTTGAATCAATGTATCAAAGAGATATCTGCACTCCCAGGTTTATTCCTGCACTATTCAACTGTTATTATATTCACAATAGTCAAGATACGGAATCAACCTAAGTATACAACAACAGATGAATAAAGAAAATATGGTATATATGTAGTCATGAAATAAAGCATTAAAAATTAATGAAATCCTGTCATTTGCACAACGTGGGTGAACCTAAAGGATGTTATATTAATTGGAATAAACCAAGCAGAGAACAACAAATACCTCCATGATTTCACTCATGTGGAATCTTAAAAAGTTGACCTCATAGAATTAGAAAGTAGAATAGTGGTTACCGAAGAGAATGTAGAGGGGAGAGTAGAGGGGATGGGGCTGAGGAGAGGATGGTGAATGGTCACAAAGTTAGATAGGGGAATCATTTCTGGTGTTCTATTGCACAGTAGAATGCCAATGGTCAACAATCATGTGTACTTCAAAATACCTAGAAGAGAGGATTTTGAACGTTCTCATCACAAATAAATGACAAGTGTTTGAAGTGATGAATTTGCTAATTATCCTGACTTGTTCATTACACAATGTATTTATGTATGGAAACCTCACACTGTAGCCCATAAATAAGTATGATTACCATATTTCCATTAAAAATAAAATATAAACATATACATTTGCATAGATGAATTCATTTTTGACCTCACTTCTGTTAAATCTAAATTGTTTTAGTTCCCTCATTGAAATTCTTCTGGTCAGAAAACTAGGCTATATCAGAACAAATCTGAAAGGAAAAGTGTATTAAATTGGTGAACTCAAACTAAACAGGAGAATAGAGTAGTGAAGTTTTAAATTTTTAAAAGAAGAAGAAAATATATGGCAACTTAGGACATTGAGGCTAGGACATTATACTCTTTAGTTCTTTATATAGAGACTTGAATCAAGTCTTCACCAAGTAAAGGTTTGGTAGTTGTAGTGTAAATTAGAACAATGAATATTGCTGCTTCTTTTTTAGGCAAATACTGAAAGATAATATTCAATGTGCCTGGTGTTATCAGATTATTGAGAGACTTTAAAAATAGTTTAAGTAATTTGGAATTTATCCTTAGAGTAATGGAAAGCCTCAGGTTTCCTAAACACAGTGTATCTTCCATTTCATGTCTGTATGTAGAGGTGATTGTGAGTGAAAAATGTGAGCAGTTGAAAGAATACTTATTACAATATTAGGAATGAAACTTGAGAAAGCTGATTTAGAGTATTGACAATAGAAATAGAAAAAAAGGAAGCAAAATCAGGTAGGAAAACAAAAACAAAAAGAGAGTATTCTAATTTAGTTTTATGTATTGAATAGAAGTTTTAGCTTAATAAGAATTCTGAAAATTTTACAACTTGGATCTTTCAGACCTAGTGTCCACCATCTGGGACATTTCTTTGGAAACATCTGGGTAGTGATTAAATATTGTGGTTCCCATATAAATGTCTAGAATAGTGTATACACAACCTTGGAATAGAATTGCAATCCATTTCAAAGGAGAATTAAACTGACAATTCCTAGGAATGTTTAGAGTTATGAAATTAATAACTATAAGTCTTGTAATTTTTTTACTGTAATCTAGATGTGGTAGCAATATATGTTTATTTAATGATATCCAATCATCATGTGCTCTCAGAAAATTTTATCCCTGAATTGCTGTTGGTTTTTTTTTCTTAAAACTGTCAATTTTCATGTTTGTTGTTGTTGTTGTTATGTGTGTGGGTTTTCTTTTTTGTATGTTGTTAGAAATTTGATTCAATGCTTTAGGTTGGGAATAGTTTAGGGCTTAGAATTTGTATCCTTCTTGAATCCCTAATTTTCCCCATCCTTGCATGATTATCCCAAACACTGTCACTTCAGTTCACTTCCTTTCAAGGATATGGGATATTCAATATTCTAGGATCTAAGCAGTCATAGGATGCATTATATACTTCTGAGTGAAATAATAATCTTCCTCATGGAGTTTACGTGAGGATCTAATGAGACATGCATTAAAGCCTCTAGAATAGCGCCTGAGTGACTTAGCACTCATTGTGTGTCAGTTAGTCTCACTGCTACAAAACCATGAGAATGAACTTTGGTTGAGTTTTTCCTCATCAAACATTGTTACACTTCTACAGGAAGAGAAAGAATCCATGAATTCTAGGCTCAGTGGCTTTCACTACTCCTAACAGAGAGCAGGAGGAAACTTCAACTTCAAAGTTTTCAACTTCTGTGATATCAGGACTTCATAACTATAAGAATTCATCTAAATAAATCTGGTTGCTTAAATATAGGAGACAGGGAGGGGGAAAAACAGAAGTTTCTGGAAAGAAAGCAATGAGACACCATGAAAAGAAAATCTTAGATAATGCCTATATTTAGGAAGCAAATAAAAAGGAGTCAGCAAAGGAAGAGCAACAATAAAAAAGACAGTAGGAGTTATACAGCACTGTAGAAAGATTGCCTGGCAGAATCAGTTTCTTTCTTTTTGTGTTTCTTCCTTCTTCCCTTCTTCCCTCTTTTCTTCTTTCTTTTTGCCTCCATTCTTTTTTTCCTTCCCTCATTCCTCCTTTTTTTTTCTTCCTGTCTCCCTGCCTCCCTCTCACAAATGTTAATTGACAATCAACCATGTCATCACTAGACTGGGCATTAGGATTATAGCAATGAACAAAACAAAATCTCTGTCCTTTTGAAGCTTCCAAAGCTTCAAATGGTGCTTTGCCAAACGATGCATTTGGCAAATGATGAGGGCAATGACTAACTTAAAACTTTCCTTTTTTGTTTTAACTACATCAAGAGATATTTTGAAGCTTCCAAAGCTTCCAAAGGGGGAAAACATTCACGTATAGATATTTAACATATTGGCAGATAGTAAATCCTAAAAATAAAAATAATGCTAAAGAGTAGAAACAAAGTGATATTTTAGAGGGGATATTGAGGAAAATTCCTTCTGTGTGTCATTTGAGTGCACACTTGAATGAGATTAGGAAGCAAGGGAAGCCCAGTGGGCTCTGAACCAAAGTGTAACATCTCACTTATGTTTAAAAATGCTAGATATGTAGCACTGGAGCCAGAAGCCTGTGTATGAATTTGTAGCCTTGGAACATTTAAGTCACTTGTTTATTCTGGGTCTCAGTTTCTTCATGAGTAGGAAGGGGTTAATCACAATAAATCTACAGAGATATTGTGAAGATTTTACAAAAGATCATTCAGATAAAGCTCTTAACACAATCTCTGAAACATAGTCAATGTTCAATAAATGTTATTTATTGTTTTTGTTATTAATATTGTTGCATCATCATCATTTTTATTAAGTGAGCCTATTAAAAGCCTCAAGAAGAAAGGAGACAACTGTGTCAGAGGCTGATGTAATTTAAAGTAAGGGAAAGATTAAGAAACTATTGGATTATAAAATAGGAGTAGTTTCTAAGTGTTGCAATAATTTCAAAAATGGATGAGGGCAAAGACTGACTTAAAACTTTCCTTTTTTTTTTTTTTAACTACATCAAGAGATATTTTGTATCTTATTTTACTTTTACTACTTTTGCTTATCTTTTTTGTAAACTAGAACAGTGCAAAAACCAAGTAGGGTAATATGTGATCTTTGACATAACTCCCATAACACATTTAGTAATCTTGTCTTATTTTCTACAAAAGTGTTAAAAACAGGAATATGTGTGAAGCAATTAACCAAAAATATGTGATTACTTGCCCTCACATAGTCCTTAAGTTAGTGAATGTGATTTTAGTTCGATCTGTTCCTCTCACTTTGTTAAACTTTTTATCAAAATGAATTTGATGATACATAGTCACTACAAGTGAAGTATGAAAATGCAAGGTTTTTTTTAACAACCATTGTCGGTAAAGACAGTTCTATTTATTGCAGTTTTAGTTCAGATTCTGACATTTATGTCTAAAACTGTATCAGCCAAGACTAATAAATTTAGAGAATGCATAGTACCACTGAATAATTTAGTAGGCTGAAAGCCTTTTCTCATTTTCATATGAGGACCAATTAGAAAAAATTGGAATGCCTTTTTAGCTATGTTGTATATTATTGTGATACTGTCTGGAGCCAAGTTGAGCTGTTAGGTTGTCTATATAAGTTTTATACAAAATTAAAATGTAAGTAGTTTCAAGTAGGGTTATAATGCTTTTAAATATTTGGGTTTGATGACTTAGGCTCAGAGCCAGAGGTGGGCAGTGGAATAGAGAATGGGGCTGCAGCTGTGAGGAACAGAGTGATATGAAAGCCCATTAGGTAAAATTACCTTGTAATAGGCTGAAAGAGGTTTTCATACCCGAAGTCATCTGGCCAGCCCATTAGGCAGCCATTTTAGATGACCGTTTGAGAAAGTCAGAGGAGCATGCTCTTAGACAGGGGAGACTGTTACTGACTTACAGAGACACTAGCTCCAAATGGAAACCATGTGCGGAAATGAACACTGACATTTAGCCAGAGCATTTCAGCATGTTAATCAATAAAGATGTATTTCATTACAGTATGACTTTTTAGTCCTTATATTATTAAATATACCAATAGAGAGACATGATTATTATTTCCATTAATTATTTTTTAGATCTACACATCAGGGAAACAAAGTGTAAGGCTAAGAATGGATATACATACCTAGGTGCCATCTGTACATGAATATGCATGCTTTTGCCAGGTCTGTTTTTTTAACTTAAGGTAGGTGAATGAGCTCATAATAGTGGTAGTAGGGTTCAAATCTTACTCCTTCCAAAACATGCAAGATATCTTTTGTTGAAATCAGTCTTGAAACTGTTTAAGAGAGCATACCAAAGGCATTGAATGAAAAGCCAGTATTTGCTAAATTAATAGTAGATATGTATATATGTTTGTGCATGTGTATGTATATTTAATATATAGTATGTGTATTTATATGTATTTATTAATATAAAAGGGAAAAAGAAGATGGAAAAATTTAAGAAATTTCTATTTACATAACAAGGTTATGTACACCAGCAATGACCTCTTTAAGGAATCTTGTTGCAGAATAATGATGATACTTTCAAGATGCATGGGAAGTAAACAAAAGGAATAAGCACTGAAGCCTGAGGTGGAGAAGAGGCGGGAAGGGAGATATTTCCATTTTCAAACAAATCAATCTGCTTTCCTCCTTTCTGAGTAAGCTCATGGGTTGAATTCCCCCCAATTCAAAGAATTCTACGTATTACCAGTCTAGCTGCTATGGTCACCCTTGTAATCTTTATTCACTGTTTAAAAAGTTATGTTAATTAGAGAAACCTGTGGATGAAAACTAGAAATACAATACATTTTCTAATTTTTAAGTGAGTATAAGAGTTATTCATCTGCCTATCTGGAGGCAGTGATGCTGCAGAAACTTACATTGAAGAGAACTGTGAATTGCTACAATCCCATTAGGTGCTGTGTGAGACACAGGAGGCTGTGAAAGGTCAAGAAGGCTTAGTGCAATGAGTATGGATTATCATAGCCAGACATCCTTGAATATTCTCTCAGAATTGTTCTTGAGCTACAATAAAATCTCTGTTACTTTTGTTGGGTAAACTTTGCTGATTTTCTGCTTGAGGTTTTGCCATTGAATTGCAGGTACCTTTGTAAGATAATTTATAACGATTGATTTAGCAAGATTGATGTCCAGCACCAAATGTATTAAACATGTAATTGCCTCTGCATGCAGCAAGCCATATTATCTCATACACAAGATTAGGTTCATTTGGAAATTAAGCCACTATTTCATCATTAATATATGGCATATCTTAGGCCACAGACTTTCCATATTAAACCGTTAAAACCTTTACTAAAAATTCCTTTTATAAAACTTTAAAGACAAACCTACATACCCACAGGAAAGATAAAATAAAAACAAAATTTATTTGACCTTCAACAGCTAACGTTATTACATGTTAGTTTGCTTCTCCATTTTCTCTCCCAACTGAATTTCTGTAATCCATCAACCTCATCTTTTACTTTTTATTGATATCCTCAGTTGTTGGTTGGTGCCAACCCAGTGCGTTTTTAAAATGTATGGTTATGCTTTTCTCTATAGTGATGCTGCTAAATGGACCTGCTACATTCTTTAATTCAAAGGAATGGATGCTCAACTGCTACACTTTCTTCATGGATTGAATACTGAGCATACTTGAGTACAGTAGAAAACATTAGTTATAAGTCTGATTTTATAGTTAGCTTATTGAAACTTACGCCAAAAAATCCATTTCTTAGAATGCTTTCTCTGAATGGGCATAGAATTTGAGAAATGCATACTTAATGCAAATTTGTTACTTTTACAATTTAGAATAAACAACAGGAAAAGAACACAGAATTGGAAATATAATGGAAAAAAATGAACATTTCTTTTTAGATCCTTACTTTAAAATGTTTTTTATAACATAGAAAATACTTAATTTCTTACTTCATGATTTTCTACCTCTTTCCTCAATATGTCATCTTGATAAAATCTCAGACACACAGATATCTTGAAGAAATTGATGGTGCTATCATATCAATTAGTATTTTGTGATATCAGCTTTCACTTGCTAGAAAACTAACTTCTGGAATTTCACCTTCTAAAGTGTAACAGTTATTTTCAGTGCTGTGTCAACTCATTTTACATCTTAACTTTTTGATCTGACTGTGAAAGTTGTATGGTATTCTCTTGACCATGTTTATAGAATTGAGCAAATACACAACTAATTATTAGTGGAGTTGGGACCAACTTTAAGAAAACCTACTATATGCAAAAATAACTTGCCTAAAATGTGTAAGAAAGGATAGGCATTTATAGTATGATAGGATTTTTAACTTTGTATAATGATTCACCCTAAATTTTCATCAAAATATGATGGCTTCTTAAATGTGCTTGAATGATATTCAACATGCAAAAGTGGTCAGCAAGTATTAAATTTATGTTGAAACACTTTTCCCCCTGTCATGTGATTAGACAGAGGCATCCTTTTCTATTTATCTTTTTATGTTATACATTTATGTTATACATTTTAAATACACAAACCAGTGCACATAATACAATGTTTGAAAATTAACAGAACAACATAAAAGTCATTTGACTTTAACAATAGTTTTATTTTTCTTCATAGTGTACTGTTGTGTACTTCACATTTGTGTGTTTTGACTTTTGCTCCTCTCAGTCAGTAAATTTAGGTTCTTTGGTGTCATTATCTATGATAATTTGATTTCATATTCTTTCTTTCACAAATGAATAATTCTCTCCTATTCATCTGGTTTTGGATTCCATTTCAAAGTAAGATCCATTAAACAATTGGTGCCTTATCTTGGAGCTTAAGGAACACAAATCTACTCATAATACCCTATAGACTTCCATGTCGATTCTCTGCTTCCTGCTTTTCTTCACTGAAAGCATTTTTCCTCTAGGGAATGACCTCACAAAAATTGTCTCATCTGTTTTCTATTTTATCTCCTTCTCATGATTTCAAATTTAGCTTGAGCATCTTAAATATTCAGATTTCTGTCTTCCTTATTAAACTTCTAGCTTCTCCACATCATATTTGTGTATTTCTAGGGCATATAGCAGTGCCTGACACAGAGTATATACCAGCTTAAGTGTGTATGTGTGTGTGTGTGTGTGTGTTTAAGTTGTGATTTCAATTTCATGATCCCTTTCTTGAAGGTAATATTGGGCTAAAATGCATCTTTTCTATATTAGTAAAGTAGATTAATTACAAATCAGAAGTTTTTCAAAAATCGAAGATTTTGGAAAATTAATTCCCCTGTAATGCAATTTTTAAGTAGTCCATCTTTTGTTATATATTTACTTTTCCATACAAGCATTTAATATACAATATAAACTACTTTGGCTGAAATTCTAAGAGCCTCTGTCTCATTGGAATATCAGAGTGCAGCCTCCCATTTATATCATCACTAATTGAGACCTACGTTTTTCATTCAACTTTACCTGGAACCAAGAATGGTGCAGTAACTGAGCCCAGAGTATGAGCTTGATTATTTTCCAGATCTTTTGTTAATTTTGTCTATCCAATGAATAAAAAAAAAATTTAAGAAATAATTACAATTAATTCATTTTGCAACTTAAAAATTACTACAATTTTTTAAAAATATACCAAATAGAATAGTACAACTAACTTCTATATATTCATCTCCCAGATGTAACAGTTATTAAGATTTTGTCATAATGGTTTCATTCGTCCTTTTCCTTCTTTTGTTCTTTACTGAAGTATTTTAAAATAAATGCCAGACTTCATGACAGTTCACCCATTCATTCTTCAGTAGGCATCTATGTGGGCATTTCCTTGCATAACCACATTGTCATTGTCAAACATTTTGAAAAGCAGTTTCTCGATATCAATATGTAATTCATGCTGACATTGTAAAAATATTTTTAAGGCAACATTTTGTTCACAGTTTACTTTTGAGTGACGTGTCTCTTAAGACTGTGACCAGGAGCTGATGCCCTCCTTTATTTTTATACCATTGATTTTTCATAGAAGCGAAATCAGCTCTCCTATTGAATGTCTTCCATTTACATTTGTTTGTCAATGTCCTCTTAGTGTGGCTTAATTTGTTGCTCTATTCCTTATATTTCATAAAAATAGAAGTTAATGATAAAGGCTTAATTGGATTTGAGTTTGCTCTTGGTTTTTTTGTTTATGGTTTTGTTTTGTTTTGTTTTGTCAAGAGTGCTTCAAAAATGGTATGCTGCACTTCATGTTGTCTCACACAAAGAGAAAAGTGGTATTTTATTGTCTCGCATTCAGTGATACTAAAATTGATCAGAGGATTCGGGGATAGTTGATTGATCCAATCATTATGAAGTTCACTGTCAGTCTGTCAATTTTTCAACAATTTTATATCCACTGACAATAATTACCTGAATCAATTATTTTATCAGAGGTTTAAAATGGTGTTCTCTAGTGTTTTTTTTTTTTAAATTATTTCCACAAAATACAAAAAACAAATAAACAAAAATCCCTCATTAGCTTGGACCATTTGGTTGTATGGAAATAGAACTGGTGAAGGAAAAACATGATAAATGTTTAACCTCTCCTTTTGTCAATTTTCTGAGTAAGGAGTTGATGCCCTCTTTGCTTCCTATTGCATTTTGGCTGGTTTTGTTTCCTGTCTCATTTTCCCAAACTCTTTATGTTTTTGAGTAACCTTATGAACACATGAATTTGTATATTTCAATATGTTACAATAAATTGTACTCATTATGGTTTTTCATGTGCCAATTTTCTAACTCTTGGCCAGATTTCCTCTATGTTTGTTCCTATGTCCCTTTAATATAATTCATTTATATTTGATCACTTTCCGGATTTCTATTACAACTTGATAATCCAAATTCATCTTGTATATTTTCCATGCAGATGTAGAATGATTCATTACCTCAGGTTGCTCAGCTTTGTTACAGCATTTAAATACTGCAGTCCAGGCATTAGGTGTGCTTATTGCTATTGAGTCATCGTTGCTTCATAGAATTAGCAAGAAATAGTATTTTTTAGAAAGAAAAAAAAATTGCAGTTCACATATATATTTCCAATTTAAATTTATGTTTTCTTCTTCAAGATTTGGTTTTTACAACTGTATCTGTTTTAAGCTAACTTTTGTTTCTTAAAATTACTTATTTGCATTAATCTACAACATACATAAAGTAATTTCAGAATGATAATATCAATACTACCACTCTACACTAGACTACTGATTGAAGTTTGATTTCTTTTATTTTTAGGTGTTCTTATTTTCTACTATGTCAACACAGCTAAAAGTTACTTAAAAAGTTGTTATCTCTGTGTGGTTTATATCACTAACTGGATATACAGTTAAATTATTTTCTTTGTTTTTGGTTTGGTTTTAACTTTATATGTTGCTTTCTATTTTTATTAGATTTCATTTTAGGTGTTTTAAAAACACTTAAGAATGAAGAGCTTTATAACAAGTTATATTTTTAAAGACTTTCATCTTTACTTGCCTCCTCTATCTTATTTCTTCTTCCTCTCCATAGGTAACCGTTTTTATTGATTTTTTGGTTCATCTTTTTAGTGTCTTTTTGCTTTTCGTAATATTAGATCTATTATTACATAACTTCTTTCTATCTTTTTTTTTCTTTGAGATGGAGTCTCGCTCTGTTGGAGTACAACTGTGCGATCCTGGTACACTGGCAACCTCCGCCTCCCGGGTTCAAGTGATTCTCCTGCCTCAGCCTCCTGAGTAGCTGGGACTACAGGCATGTGCCACCACGACCCATTAATTTTTGTATTTTTAGTAGAGACAGAGTTTCACCATGTTGGCCAGCCTGGTCTCAAACTCCTGACCTCGGGTGATCCACCTGTCTTGGCCTCCCAAAGTGCTGGGATTACAGATGTGAGCTACCACGCCCGGCCCATAACTTCTTTCTTTTAGCAAAGGTAATATGTTTTACATATTGTTTTTTACCTTGATTTTTTCAAGTATATGTAATGGAGAACCCTCCATATCTGTGATAGAGATCTTCATTTCTGTACACTGTTGCATGGTATTTCAATGTGCTGGCATACCAGAATTTGTTCTGTCATTGTGTATTTTATGAATTGGGTTGTTTTCAATCTTCCACTATTATAATGGCAGAATAAAACACTTAAGCATGAGTCTTTTCATATATTTTCCAGTATAAATTGGTATAGATACTTAGGCATAATAAGTCAAAAATCGAATTTGGCATATTCTTCCAAAAATTGCCAAATTCTCCTCAACAGAAGTTGAACTGTTTTATATTCTCAAGAACAATGTTTTAACTGTAATGCACACTGCATGATAGAGAATGAGTTGAATGCCATGAAAAAATGTATTCAAGCTTCCTTTTATAGAACTTTTATTACTTTTAATGTGGTAGTATCACAATTATACCATGTTCACACGATCTGGGTCTTCTGGTAACTTGTTTTTCCCTTTTAGTTGATAGGCAGATTTTAAATTTGAAACAGGGACCTGCTTTGAGTAGAAGTTGCTTCTTTCAAAAGTTGATGTCTAAGAATTACTCTTATTTATTTAGTGGCCAATTCGAGTCATTATTTTCCACCTTCCATTCAGATGGCTGGCTGAGCAAAAGCTCTTCCTATTACTTCACAAGATTTTATTGTGTGTTGTATGTGATGAATGGTTTTGCCCTCCCTGTTGCTTCTAAGGCATGAAACAAAGGTTGATATTGAATTCCTATTCCTTGAAATAAAGAACTGTTTATTTTTATTACTCTGCTAAGAAGAAAGATTTCATGGATGACTTTAAAGTGAAAATATTAATTTCCCTCTGAGCTTTCTTTTAATTTTATCTTTCAATATCCCAGCATCTCTCACTACCAAAAAATACATTTTGAATCTGACATGTTATAATAAAAGAATATTTTGAGGGTGCATTTCTTGATAAGCTTTAGACAGGAAAATACTTTTAGAGAAAACAAGAGGAAGATACTCTAGTCTATTGACCCTGATCTCATCTTGTATCAGAGGACTTTATTTTGCTTTGTTTTCTAAAATCTCCTTCTGTTGTACCTGTTAAAAAAAAAGGAGAGGTAGGAAGCAATTAATGATTTTCACTCTCTCTACATAAAACGCTTATCTTGTGGCAAACATGTTTCTTGAGAAGAAAGAAGAAAATCACTACTTATTTTTCAGAGATAAAGACAAAGCCTTAAGTCTGTTTTGTCCTTACAGCTTCATTAGTGACAAGCAGGAAACCTAAGCAGAAAGCACAAAGGAGGATGCTGATAAACAGAACTGCCATGAGTACAGCATGAGTTCTGACCTGACCTCTATTCAAAGACAAAATAACTCAGTTTACCATGTATTTCAAATTATCTTTGTCATAAGTTTGATATCAAGGATTAATCCTAGGAAGAACAGTTGATAATCAAAATGTGAAAAATGATAATATAGATCTTTACCAATTGAAGAAACATGGTATTTGAGAAGACTAAAGCTCATTTATTTCTTATTTGCAAGTGGTTTTGTTTTGCATAATATTTATTTCAAAATAACTGGCCATATGCCTTTTTGAAGAACAATTGAAAGACTCATTGATGTATACCTGTGTAAAGCAATTGGACAGAGTTTATGTTTCATTAATTGAAGTATAAATATTAAGAATATCTATCAAGAGAAAGCTAACCATCAATGACTTATATCAATCAGGAAATTAACAACAGATATTATATATTAAAATGTAATTTTATAGCATGAAAACCACTTATGTATTAGGAAGGAGTTACCATTTAAAGAGATTCATTGAGAACTTACAGGAATGTACTCCTTTTGAGCCCATTCTTATTTGTCTTGTTATGTGATGTATTCCTTAGTTGACATAAATTTTTATTAATAATTAATGTATTTTATTTCGCTGCTTGAATTGTTAAGAACACTGTGTATGCTTAAAGAAACACTAAAAACAAGAAGCACTGATGATTGAACAGTTGCAAAGATATCAAATCTGACTTCCTCAAAAGTAGCTTTCTAAGATTCTATTGTTTCTCCTTGTCAACTATATAAGTCAGTTGTCCTTGGCTATAAGACTCGTCATTTTGACTTTATATAGAAATTTTTAGCATCAGAAGTAAATTCATACCTTGAATTGGCACAAGTGCAGTTGACAGGTAACAAAACTAGCAGTTGTTAGGTTAAAGCCTCTTGCAACACTAAGAGTCCTGACACTGAATTAAAATACCTAAAGTTTTTTACTACATCTTGAAAAGTTAGTACTCCTACTGGTGAAAACCTAATCTCTGGGATAAGGTTTGAGACCAACGTAAACCTAAGTACACCATGTCCCTTATTCAATCACAAAAAGAAGTCCTTTTGTAACTCAAATTCTGGATATACTTGTCAGTCTGTCTCCAAGACAGCATCTCTAACCTGATTTTTACAAGGCAAGATGATCGGGGTATGTCTTCAATATGTGAGGCTTGTCAAACATCTGGATCACTTTCAACCTATTTAACTTAGATATTTGAATTTACAATACAAAAGAAGCCACACCTAAGATGAGATAATAATATATAAGAAGCATGTTGTGAACTGGAAAGCAGCATATAAAGTTAGTATAAAACATATAATATTTTATGCTATTTAATTTTTTAAAAAAATTTTAACTTCTATATATTGAGCTTCAAGGTTTGCTTCTAACTTCTGATGAGTACAACCAGAGAAGTCGTTAGTCTAGGGCAAATTTGTCCCCTCCACTGAGTACGTCACCTGACACTCTGAATATTAGTAGTTTTATTTTTCACTCTGGGTGTAGATATCAACTAGTCCCAGCCCTGTGTGAACTTCGGCATTGCTTCGCCCCTCCTTTTAGCAGTTCTTTCCTCAGCTTAGTGCATGTTCGGATCAGTACACGCCTGCACATTCAAGGAGAACCCTCTGCCTATCTCCAGAGCTCTTTCGATGTGCCACTTTTTCTTTCTCAGTCCCCCGCCCTGTGATCTCTAGCTGCTTTGTCCTCCCTGAATACTCAACTGGTCTACTCAACCTAAGGAGACCACCAGGCTCTGTTTGGATTCCCCCTCTGAGCTTTGCAGCCTGAAAATGCTCCTCAGGCAATAGCAACTGAGCATTTTAGAGTTATCCTCAGTTTTTTCTCTTCTTTCAGAAATTACTCATCTGTGCAGCCTGTTTTCAAAGTCTAAAAAGTATTGTTTCTTATATTTTGTCTGTTTTTGTTAAATCTAAGATGGTAGGGTACTTCTACTCCCTGTTAGATCCATTATGACTAAAAGTAAAAGCCACCAGTTTCCTTTCAATATTATGACTATGAACATATGAATATAGTCAGGTTTATTAATACCATATGTATTTTATGACTTTTGCCTTTCATGTCATAGATAGAACTATTTCTTTCTATAGAATTATATAAATATTAAACTCCCTTTCTTCTAGAGCTTCCATAATTCCGTTAAAAAATATATAGCTGTTGCTTTTGAGGGCAGAGCAAGATGGCCGAATAGGAACAGCTCCAGTCTCCAGCTCCTAGCGCGAGCGACACAGAAGACGGGTGATTTCTGCATTTTCAACTGAGGAACTCAGCTCATCGCCAGCAACGGATCAAATTTGGATGGAGAATGACTTTGACGAGTTGAGAGAAGAAGGGTTCAGTCCATCAAACTTCTCAGAGCTAAAGGAGGAATTACGTACCCAGGGCAAAGAAACTAAAAATCTTGAAAAAAGAATGGAAGAATGGATAACTAGAATAATCAATGCAGAGAAGGCCATAAACGAACTGACAGAGATAAAAACCATGACACGAGAAATACGTGACAAATGCACAAGCTTCAGCAACCGACTCGATCAACTGGAAGAAAGAATATCAGTGATTGAGGATCAAATGAATGAAATGAAGCAAGAAGAGAAGTCTAAAGAAAAAAGAGGAAAAAGAAATGAACAAAGCCTGCAAGAAGTATGGGATTATGTGAAAAGATCAAATCTACGTCTCATTGGGGTGCCTGAAAGTGAGGGGGAAAATGGAACCAAGTTGGAAAACACTCTTCAGGATATCATCCAGGAGAACTTCCCCAACCTAGTAAGGTAGGCCAACATTCAAATTCAGGAAATACAGAGAACACCACAAAGATACTCCTCGAGAAGAGCAACTCCAAGACACATAATTGTCAGAATCACCAAAGTTGAAATGAAAGAAAAACTGTTAAGGGCAGCCAGAGAGAAAGGTCGGGTTACCCACAAAGGGAAGCCCATCAGACTAACAGCAGATCTCTCGGCAGAAACTCTCCAAGCCAGAAGAGAGTGGGGGCCAATATTCAACATTCTTAAAGAAAAGAATTTTCAACCCAGAATTTCATATCCAGCCAAACTAAGTTTCATAAGTGAAGGGGAAATAAAATCCTTTACAGATAAGCAAATGCTTAGAGATTTTGTCACCACCAGGCCTGCCTTACTAGAGACCCTGAAGGAAGCACTAAACATGGAAAGGAACAACTGGTACCAGCCATTGCAAAAACCTGCCAAAATGTAAAGACCATCGAGGCTAGGAAGAAACTGCATCAACTAACGAGAAAAATAACCAGTTAATATCATAATGGCAGGATCAAGTTCACACATAACAATCTTAACCTTAAATGTAAATGGTCTAAATGCTCCAATTAAAAGACACGGACTGGCAAACTGGATAAAGAGTCAAGACCCATCAGTCTGCTGTATTCAGGAGACCCATCTCACATGCAGAGACACACATAGGCTCAAAATAAAGGGATGGAGGAAGATCTACCAAGCAAATGGAGAACAAAAAAAAGCAGGGGTTGCAATCCTAGTCTCTGATAAAACAGACTTTAAACCATCAAAGATCAAAAGAGACAAAGAAGGCCATTACATAATGGTAAAGGGATCAATTCAACAGGAAGAGTTAACTATCCTAAATATATATGCACCCAATACGAGAGCACCCAGATTCATAAAGCAAGTCCTTAGAGACTTACAAAGAGACTTAGACTCCCATACAATAATAGTGGGAGGCTTCAACACCCCACTGTCAACATTAGACAGATCAGCGAGACAGAAAGTTAGCAAGGATATCCAGGAATTGAACTCATCTCTGCAGCAAGCAGACCTAATAGACAGCTACAGAACTCTCTACCCCAAATCAACAGAATATACATTCTTCTCAGCACCACATCGCACTTATTCCAAAATTGACCACATAATTTGGAAGTAAAGCAATCCTCAGCAAATGTACAAGAACAGAAATTATAACAAACAGTCTCTCAGACCACAGTGCAATCAAACTAGAACTCAGGACTAAGAAACTCAATCAAAACCACTCAACTACATGGAAACTGAACAACCTGCTCCTGAATGACTACTGGGTACATAACAAAATGAAGGCAGAAATAAAGATGTTCTTTGAAACCAATGAGAACAAAGATACAACATACCAGAATCTCTGGGACACATTTAAAGCAGTGTGAAGAGGGAAATTTATAGCACTAACTGCCCAAAAGAGAAAGCTGGAAAGATCTAAAATTGACACCCTAACATCACAATTAAAAGAACTAGAGAAGAAGATGGCCGAATAGGAACAGCTCCAGTCTCCAACTCCCAGCGCGAGCGACACAGAAGACAGGTGATTTCTGCATTTTCAACTGAGGTACTGGGTTCATCTCACTAGGGAGTGCCGGACAATTGGTGCTGGTCAGCTGCTGCAGCCCCACCAGTGAGAGCTGAAGCAGGGCGAGGCATCACCTTACCTGGGAAGCGCAAGGGGGAAGGAATCCCTTTTCCTAGCCAGGGGAACTGAGACACACAACACCTGGAAAATCGGGTAACTCCCACCGCAATACTGCGCTTTAAGCAAACGGGCACACCAGGTGATTGTATCCCACACCTGGCCGGGAGGGTCCCACGCCCATGGAGCCTTACTCATTGCTAGCACAGCAGTCTGCGATCTAACCGCAAGGCAGCAGCGAGGCTGGGGGAGGGACGCCCACCATTGCTGAGGCTTAAATAGGTAAACAAAGCGCTGGGAAGCTCGAACTGGGTGGAGCTCACAGCAGCTCAAGGAAACCTGCCTGTCTCTGTAGACTCCACCTCTGGGGACAGGGCACAGCTAAACAACAACAACAAAAAGCAGCAGAAACCTCTGCAGACGCAAACGACTCTGTCTGACAGCTTTGAAGAGAGCAGTGGATCTCCCAACATGGAGGTTGAGATCTGAGAAGGGACAGACTGCCTGCTCAAGTGGGTCCCTGACCCCTGAGTAGCCTAACTGGGAGACATCCCCCACTAGGGGCAGTCTGACACCCCACACCTCACAGGGTGGAGTACACCCCTGAGAGGAAGCTTCCAAAGTAAGAATCAGACAGGTACACTTGCTGTTCAGGAATATTCTATCTTCTGCAGCCTCTGCTGCTGATACCCAGGCAAACAGGGTCTGGAGTGGACCTCAGGCAATCTCCAACAGACCTACAGCTGAGGGTTCTGACTGGTAGTAGGAAAACTATCAAACAGGAAGGACACCTACACCAAAACCCCATCAGTACATCACCATCATCAAAGACCAGAGGCAGATAAAACCACAAAGATGGGGAAAAGCAGGGCAGAAAAGCTGGAAATTCAAAAAATAAGAGCGCATCTCCCCCCAAAAAGGAGCGCAGCTCATCGCCAGCAATGGATCAAAGCTGGACAGAGAATGACTTTGATGAGATGAGAGAAGAAGGCTTCAGTCCATCAAACTTCTCAGAGCTAAAGGAGGAATTACGTACCCAGCGCAAAGAAACTAAAAATCTTGAAAAAAGAGTGGAAGAATTGATAGCTAGAGTAATTAATGCAGAGAAGGTCATAAACAAAATGACAGAGATGAAAACCATGAAAAAACCATTAAAGCAGTGTGGAGAGGGAAATTTATAGCACTAAATGCCCACAAGAGAAAGCTGGAAAGATCTAAAATTGACACTCTAACATCACAATTAAAAGAACTAGAGAAGCAAGAGCAAACACATTCAAAAGCTAGCAGAAGGCAAGAAATAACTAAGATCAGAGCAGAACTGAAGGAGATAGAGATGCAAAACCCTCCAAAAAATCAATGAATCCAGGAGTTGGTTTTTTGAGAAGATCAACAAAATTGACAGACCGCTAGCAAGACTAATAAAGAAGAAAAGAGAGAAGAATCAAATAGACGCAATAAAAAATGATAAAGGAGATATCACCACCGACCCCACAGAAATACAAACTACCATCAGAGAATACTATAAACACCTCTGCGCAAATAAACTAGAAAATCTAGAAGAAATGGATAGTTTCCTGGACACTTACACTCTTCCAAGACTAAACCAGGAAGAAGTTGAATCCCTGAATAGACCAATAGCAGGCTCTGAAATTGAGGCAATAATTAATAGCCTACCAACCAGAAAAAGTCCAGGACCAGATGGATTCACAGCTGAATTCTACCAGAGGCACAAGGAGGAGCTGGTAGCATTCCTTCTGAAACTATTCCAATCAATAGAAAAAGAGGGAATCCTCCCTAACTCATTTTATGAGGCCAACATCATCCTGATACCAAAGCCTGGCAGAGACACAACAAAAAAAGAGAATTTTAGACCAATATCCCTGATGAACATCGACACAAAAATCCTCTATAAAATACTGGCAAACCGGATTCCGCAGCACATCAAAAAGCTTATCCACTATGATCAAGTGGGCTTCATCCTTGGGATACAAGCTGGTTCAACATTCGCAAATCAATAAACGTAATCCAGCATATAAACAGAACCAAAGACAAGAACCACATGATTATCTCAATAGATGCAGAAAAGGGCTTTTGACAAAATTCAACAGCCCTTCATGCTAAAAACGCTCAATAAATTCGGTATTGATGGAACGTACCTCAAAATAATAAGAGCTATTTATGACAAACCCACAGCCAATATCATGCTGAATGGGCAAAAACTGGAAAAAATCCCTTTGAAAACTGGCACAAGACAGGGATGCCCTCTCTCACCACTCCTATTCAACATAGTGTTGGAAGTTGTGCCTAGGGCAATCAGGCAAGAGAAAGAAATCAAGGGTATTCAGTTAGGAAAAGAAGAAGTCAAATTGTCCCTCTTTGCAGATGACATGATTGTATATTTAGAAAATCCCATTGTCTCAGCCCAAAATCTCCTTAAGCTGATAAGGAACTTCAGCAAAGTCTCAGGATACAAAATTAATGTGCAAAAATCACAAACATTCTTATACACCAGTAACAGACAAACAGAGAGCCAAATCATGAATGAACTTCCATTCACAATTGCTTCAAAGAGAATCAAATACCTAGGAATCCAACTTACAAGGGATGTAAAGGACCTCTGCAAGGAGAACTACAAAACACTGCTCAGTGAAATAAAAGAGGACACAAACAAATGGAAGAACATACCATGCTCATGGATAGGAAGAATCAATATCATGAAAATGGCCATACTGCCCAAGGTTATTTATAGATTCAATGCCATCCCCATCAAGCTACCAATGAGTTTCTTCACAGAATTGGAAAAAACTGCTTTAAAGTTCATATGGAACCAAAAAATAGCCCGCATTGCCAAGACAATCCTAAGTCAAAAGAACAAAGCTGGAGGCATCACGCTACCTGACTTCAAACTATACTACAAGGCTACAGTAACCAAAACAGCATGGTACTGGTACCAAAACAGAGATATAGACCAATGGAACAGAACAGAGTCCTCAGAAATAATACCATACATCTACAGCCATCTGATCTTTGACAAACCTGAGAGAAACAAGAAATGGGGAAAGGATTCCCTATTTAATAAATGGTGCTGGGAAAATTGGCTAGCCATAGTAGAAAGCTGGAACTGGATCCTTTCCTTACTCGTTATACGAAAATTAATTCAAGATGGATTAGAGACTTAAATGTTAGACCTAATATCATAGAAACCCTAGAATAAAACCTAGGTAGTACCATTCAGGACATAGGCATGGGCAAAGACTTCATGTCTAAAACACCAAAAGCAATGGCAGCAAAAGCCAAAATTGACAAATGGGATCTAATTAAACTAAAGAGTTTCTGCACAGCAAAAGAAACTACCATCAGAGTGAACAGGCAACCTACAGAATGGGAGAAAATTTTTGCCATCTAGTCTTCTGACAAAGGGCTAATATCCAGAACCTACAAAGAACTCAAACAAATTCACAAGAAAAAAACAAACAACCCCATCAAAAAGTGGGCAAAGGATATGAACAGACATTTCTCAAAAGAAGACATTCATACAGCCAACAGACACATGAAAAAATGCTCATCATCACTGGCCATCAGAGAAATGCAAATCAAAACCACAATGAGAATACCATCTCACACCAGTTAGAATGGCGATCATTAAAAAGTCAGGAAACAACAGGTGCTGGAGAGGATGTGGAGAAATAGGAACACTTTTACACTGTTGGTGGGATTGTAAACTAGTTCAACCATTATGGAAAACAGTATGGCGATTCCTCAAGGATCTAGAACTAGATGTACCATATGACCCAGCCATCCCATTACTGGGTATATACCCAAAGGATTATAAATCATGCTGCTATAAAGACACATGCACATGTATGTTTATTGCGGCACTATTCACAATAGCAAAGACTTGGAATCAACCCAAATGTCCATCAGTTACAGACTGGATTAAGAAAATGTGGCACATATACAGCATGGAATACTATGCAGCCATAACAAAGGATGAGTTTGAGTCCTTTGTAGGGACATGGATGCAGCTGGAAACCATCATTCTTAGCAAACTATCACAAGAACAGAAAACCAAACACCGCATGTTCTCACTCATAGGTGGGAACTGAACAATGAGATCACTTGGACTCTGGAAGGGGAACATCACACACCAGGGCCTATCATGGGGAGGGGGGAGTGGGGAGGGATTGCATTGGGAGTTATACCTAATGTAAATGATGAGTTGATGGGTGCTGACGAGTTGATGGGTGCAGCACAGCAACATGGCACAAGTATACATATGTAACAAACCTGCACGTTATGCACATGTACCCTAGAACTTAAAGTATAATAATAAAAAAAGTAAAAAATAAAAAATAAAAAAAGTTGAAAATCAGAAAAATAAATGAATAAAATACTTCTTTTTCTGTGAAAAAAAATATATATATGTGTGTGTGTGTGTATATATATATATATATATGTATAGCCCTTAAGCCACTAGGAATTTGCTATAAAGTATGGGATAGGATGAGATTTTTTCTTTTTCCTTTTCTTTTCTTTTTTTTGACATGGAATTTCACTCATGTCACCCAGGCTGGATGGAGTGCAATAGCACGATCTCTGCTTACTGCAACTTCTGCCTCCCATGTTCAAGCAATTCTCGTGCCTCAGTCTCCTGAGTATCTGGGATTACAGGCATCTGCCACCACGCCTGATTAATTTTTGTATTTTTAGTAGAGATGTGGTTTCACCATGTTGACCAGGCTGGGTTTGTACTCCTGACCTCAGGAGATCCACCAGCCTCAGCCTCCCAAAGCGCTGGGATGACAGGTGTGAGCCACCACACTCAGCCAGGATGAGATTTTTATATGTTTTTTGTGTGTGGTAACCTAGGTATTCTCAAACCATTTTTGAATAATTAATTTTTTTCTCACTGTTAAAAATGTCATTTTAATCATTTAATTTATTTCCTACAAGTACACTTAAATCTGTTCAACAGCTAGAATTTTGATTCATTAATAAGTTTGTATTTTGTCACATTATTTATATGCAGTCTTTACTATAGAATTTCAATATACTTTTATCTTGGAATTTTAGTCTATATTCTATTCTATTGTAAAAATATCCCAACTAACTCTCAGATTTATTGTGTTTTGTAAATTGTAAATAGTCACTTTCCTTTATTGATTAACCACTGTTGGATATTTTCCATGAGAGAAATACTAGCTTTGCAAAAATATTCTGGAGTTTTCATTCTTTCCCTATTACTTTAACTATTAAATTGATTAAAATGTGGAGTTCTTTTGTAAGTTTGAATGAACTCATCTGCAAAATCATGTGGGCCATCATATTGCGGAAGTCAAAAGGATGTGAAGGTAGGCTTCTTTTGACCGTCCCTCAACTCCCCCAGTCCTTAGCTTCTGGTAACACCTTTCTACTCTGTTTCTATGAGAGTGACTTTTTTAGATTTTACATATAAATGAGGTCATACCCTTTGTCATTCTGTACCTGGCTTAGGTCACTTAATATAATGTCCTTCAGGTTCATTGTGTGGTCGTAAATGACAGAATCCCTTCTTTTTGAACATTTAACAGTATTCCATTGAGTATATATATACACATACATATACATTTTCCTTATCCACTCATTTATTGATGGACACTGAGGTTGATTCCATATCTTGGCTGTGGTGAGTAATGCTGCAATTGACACAGAAATGCAGATATCTCTTCAAGTTACTGATTTCATATCTTTTGGCTATAACAGTATATTCTAGGCTCGTGAATCTCTAAGAAAGCAGACTTTAAGTGTTCTTACTACCAAAAAAAGTGTGTGCAATAATGCATATGTTAATTAGCTTGACTTAGCCATTCCACAATGAAAACACATATCAAAACATGTTTTACATCATAATATATGTATTTTTTGTCAATTAAGACAATTTAATTGGCCAGCCACAGTGACTCACGCCTGTTATCCCAGCACTTTGGGAGGGCGAGGCGGATGGATCACCTGAGGTCAGGGGTTCAAGACTAGCCTGGCAAACATGGTGAAACCTCATCTCTACTAAAAATACAAAGTCAGCCAGGTGTGGTGGTGGGTGCCTGTAATCCCAGCTACTCTGGAGGCTGAGGCAGGAGAATCACTTGAACCCAGGAGGTGGAGGTTGCAGTGAGCCGAGATCATACCACTGCGTTCCAGCCTGGGCAACAAAGAGTGAAGCTCTGTCTCAGAAATTAATTAATTAATTAATTAAATCCAATTACATTTTTAAAATAAGTTTTCCTAGGTTTTTATTTTTATTTTTCAGAATGTATACAATTTTGTCCAAGGTTATTACTTTTATTTTGGAAATTTGTAATTTTTTTAGAAATTAATTTTATCCATATTTTAAACATATAATTATATAAATTATTTTAAAATGTGCATATATTTAAAAGATTTTTCATGTATGCTCCTGTATTCCCTCTTTCTTTTTAGGTTAAACATTTTTTGTTTCTTTATAAACTTGTAGATTAATCTATTTTGTTGATTTTTGCAAAGTATTTGGGGTGACTATTTAAATCAACTCATTTTTTTTTCTGTTCTTCAAGAGCATTTATTATTCCATTACTTGTATTTGAATATGAGACTTTACTCATTGCTGCATTTGAGTATTCTTTCTCTCTCTTTTTCTTCTCGTTTTTGGAATTTTATTTTCTCTTGCTCCCTTTTACTCTTTTCTTCCTTTCTTTATTTTTGCTTTTAAATATAGTTTTTTCCTGCCATGAATAAATAAATGTTAGCAGATCTGTCTTCCCTTAATAAACAACTATAAAACTGTACAAAGTAAATGAAACAACTGTTTTCCAAAACTGGACAAAAGGAGTAAATGCTGGGACCAAAGGCACAGAAGTGGGGTGAGCCCTATGCTAATGCCAGTTAACTGTGTGGAGGGACTCCCCAGCTCATATCACAGATATAGAGAGCCCCACCGGAGCATGATTGACTTGCAGAGGTGAGTAGGGAATGATCAAAGCCTGGGCAAGCTAATGCAGATGAAATGTGTGGGGCAGAGAGGAGGCAACTCCCCAGAAAAATAACTGATAGGAATTTCTTTAGTTAACAAATAGACTAACTACTCATTCATTAATCTGATTATTTCCTCATAAAATAACTACTGGATTTATCACTGCAATTAATTTCTTTCTTTTTTTTTAATTTATTTATTATTATTATACTTTAAGTTGTAGGGTACATGTGCATAACGTGCAGGTTTGTTACATATGTATACTTGTGCCATGTTGCTGTGCTGCACCCATCAACTCGTCATTTACATCAGGTATAACTCCCAGTGCAATCCCTCCCCCCTCCCCTCTCCCCATGATAGGCCCCGGTGTGTGATGTTCCCCTTCCCGAGTCCGAGTGATCTCATTGTTCAGTTCCCACCTATGAGTGAGAACATGCGGTGTTTGGTTTTCTGTTCTTGTGATAGTTTGCTAAGAATGATGGATTCCAGCTGCATCCAAGTCCCTACAAAGGACTCAAACTCATCCTTTTTGATGGCTGCATAGTATTCCATGGTGTATATGTGCCACATTTTCTTAATCCAATCTGTCACTGATGGACATTTGGGTTGATTCCAAGTCTTTGCTATTGTGAATAGTGCTGCAATAAACATACGTGTGCATGTGTCTTTATAGCAGCATAATTTATAATCCTTTGGGTATATACCCAGTAATGGGATGGCTGGGTCATATGGTACTATTTTCATATGGAGAAATTCCTGATTTTCTCTTTATCAATTATTTTCTCTATATTCTTTTTTTTTTTTTTTTTTTTTTTTTTGAGACGGAGTCTGGCTCTGTCGCCCGGGCTGGAGTGCAGTGGCCGGATCTCAGCTCACTGCAAGCTCCGCCCCCTGGGTTCCCGCCATTCTCCTGACTCAGCCTCCCGAGTAGCTGGGACTACAGGCGC
Source organism: Macaca thibetana thibetana (assembly GCF_024542745.1). Lineage (NCBI taxonomy): Eukaryota > Metazoa > Chordata > Mammalia > Primates > Cercopithecidae > Macaca > Macaca thibetana. Next base: position 57,652,104 of record NC_065590.1, read on the forward strand.
CGCCACCACGCCCGGCTAGTTTTTTGTATTTTTTTTAGTAGAGACGGGGTTTCACCGTGTTCGCCAGGATGGTCTCGATCTCCTAACCTCGTGATCCGCCCGTCTCGGCCTCCCAAAGTGCTGGAATTACAGGCTTGAGCCACCGCGCCCGGCCCATTTTCTCTATATTCTTTACATTTATTATTCTCTCTCTAAAATCTTGGAGACAATATTACTTCATTTTTTTTTCTCTTTATTTTCTGAGTTAAAACAAATAATAGCAGTGCCGAATAAGACTCCACAAAGTCACGGATCTTAGGATCAAACTTTGTCAAGAGTATCGAGGATACAGGGACTCCAAAGTGCTCAGATAAAGCCAAAAATGGTCTGAGACATTGACAGTTATTCTCACATACTTTCTTCCCGTATCAAACATGCACTCTAGTCCAGAATAATAGATGAGGTCTCTAAAGAGTGCTCTAAGTGACATTATGTGGCAAGAGGAGCATTGAAGTTAGGTTGAAAAAATAAATAATAATTTAAAAATCTCTATTTTATACCCAGAGAGTTACATAACTTATTTGCCATTTTCCAGTGAGCTGTGCCTCATATTTCCATATATTTATATATTTTACTTTCAGTAACCCATTAGCTAGTAATGTTCCCTTAAGGGAATCCTCTAGATAAGACCTCCTCCTCTCAGCAAATATTTTTAGTCTGTTTACCTAGAAGTCTAGTTGGCAAGGAGATTAACCAGGTCACCCTTCTTTTCCCCTCTGGATGTATCCCTACACTAAAGGAAATGAATGAATCACAAGCCAGCTGCTTTAATGCTTTCCTTTCCAATATCTGTCTCATTTGTGAATAAAATAATTATTTTATTTTTAGGTTGTAGTGTTAATTTTTCTCTGAGGAGAATTACAGTCACATATTTTATGTATTATAATAATTACAATAATAATTAAAATCATTATAATTCATCCCTATTCTATTTTCTAAATTGTGTTACAGTTTGATTTTTGCTTTGGGTCTAGTTGTTAAAGTGCACTTTATATTTTGTTTTCAATGTGTTATATTGTGATTAGAGAATATAGACTATGCCCTTTTACCATTATAGATTTAACTGAAGATTCTTTGTGACTTTTATGTGAGTAATTTTTATAAATAATTTGTAGGTGTTCTTTTAAAGAGATATATTCTGTATGATACCAGGTTGAATATATTATGTGCTATTAACTTTATTAAAATAACGTTCAGCTTACCTACCTCAACCTCATCAGCTCTCGATTCTGTCTGTATATTGCAATCTCCTGGGAGGCTTTTATAAACCAGCAGTGCCTGGGACTCAACCTAAACCAATTGAAACCAAATCTGTGAAGGCAAAGTCAAGCATCTGCACATGTAGAGCTCCCCAGGTGATGCCCATACATGCTGAGGTTTTACAATCACTACTCCATATCCATTTTTGTGTTGGTCCTTTTTTTTTTTCCCCCAGATAAAAACAGAGAAAAGCATATTAAAAATCTTCTTCTAACTTTAGGTTACAGAGGGTGGGTGCGGTGGCTCAAACCAGTAATCCCAGCATTTTGGAAGGCCAAGGTAGGCAAATCACTTGAGGTCAGGAGTTCAAGAGCAGCCTGGCCAACATGGTGAAACCCCGTCCCCCATCTCTACTAAAAATACAAAAATTAGCAGGCCTTGGTGGTGGGTACCTGTAATCCTGGCTGCTCAGGAGGCTAAGGCAGGAGAATTGCTTGAACCCAGGAGGCAGAGGTGGCGGTGAGCCAAGATATTGCCACTGCACTCCAGCTTAACAGAGAAAGATCCCATCTCAAAAAAAAAAAAATTAGGTTACAATTAAATTAATTCTTCTTTTTTTTTTTTTTTCAGTCTGCAAATATTTTTCCTTAAGTGTTTCAGCACAGTTATATCATGTAATAGTTAACCCTTTATCTTGGTAAGTCTCAATCAGCTGGGGCTGCTATAAGAAATTAACATTGACCAGGTGGCTTATACAACAAACATTTATTTCTCACAGTTCTGGAGGCTGAAAGTTCCAGATCAGAGTACTGGCATGGTCAGGTCCTGGTGAGGGCTGTTTTCTAGGCTGCAGACTATCAACTTCTCTTTGTATCCTCACCTGGTGAAAAAGGAAAAAAGACTTCTCTAGGGTTTCTTTCTTAAAGGCTCTAATTCTATTAATGTTCCATTAATGAGAAGTCCACTTGCATAAACTAATCACCTCCCAAAGGCCTCACCACTTAATACCATCACAGTGGGGATCAGAGTTGCAACATAGGAGTTTTGATGAGACACAAACATTTAGTCCATAAGAATTTCATTGTAGAGAAGTCATAAATGAAAATTCCAAATATTTACTTGATTTAATGTTTTCTTTTTAATCATATCTTTTATTTTGAGAAAAAAGATTTTAAATCATCCTTTGGGTTGCAATGTATGCTTTATTTCTTCATTTTTTTCTCATGAATTTTCTGAATTATTCTATATATACATCCTGAAAATAATATTTAGTTGGATTGAATTCTTAATCCTATCTGCTCTTTTTTCTTGTTATGAATTTTTCAATTTATGTTGATGTTCCATTATATATGCCTTTTTCCTACCTCAACTAACTTACTTTATGTTTTATTCCTGTGTTCTCTTTTTGTTTCTGTGGTTTTATATCTTTTGATGTTTGTAATCTATATTTATTTCACCTTCTATTTATTTGGAAAGGAGAAATTTTAACAACAATGAGGGTAATTTTTAAGTTTTAAGTTTACCTGAACCACTTTGAGTAATTCAAGACTATGTAATTTAGACAAAAATTCCTGCAGAAAACATCTAGAAAAGACAGGCCAAATTAAAAAAGATAAACAATTTGGACAGCTACTAAGCCAGTGAAGATACATAGCATTTGGGACTACTATTCTCCTTAGGGCACCTACTGATCCTAGACAATGTGACCGAGAGCCTGAAAATAAGAGTTTTCAACAGAATTGAGAATACAGAGAGACAAAAATTAGAGTTCAGTTCTCATCAAGAATGGGAGGTCCTAAAGGGCTATATACATCAGACATAAATATAAAGAAGAAATTGGCTGGCTCTCTCAGGAGCTAAGGGTCCACTTTATTTCAATAATAGTGATGGCTTGTGGAATTTTAGTTCTCTCAACATTTCACAAAACTCTTTTTATTAATGATTTAATTTTATATACTTGGCAGCCTTTTAAAATTATTCAAATTTACCCTTATTCATTTATATTAATTCTTACACCTCAATGTTTCTATCAGGGAGCATTTTTCTTCTTCCTGAAGTACATTTTCTGTGTTGCAAATTTGCTGGTGATTAATTCTAATGATTTTATAGTCTCTGAAGATGTCATCCTCATTTTTATAGGGTATGTTTGCTGGGCATATAGACTTCTAGAGTGGCAGCTGTTTTCTAGCAGCTACTTTGAGACTATCGTCTTATTATTTGCTTGCTGCTTTCTTTTCAAAGTCAGCTGATAACACTTATTACTTCTTTTTAAGTATTATGTCTTTTTTCTGGCCTCTTTAAGATTTTCCCTTATACTTTGGCTTCTTGGTGGTTTTACTATGCTCTGCGCAAGCATTTTTTATATTCATTTCATTTAGGGTTCCTAGTTCGGTGGCTTGAAACTTTTTGCAAGTTTTGGTAAATAAATAGCTGTTATTTCTTCAAATATTGGTCTTCCCATTCTTTTTCTGCCCTCATTCTGGCATTCTAGTTACACATATGTTAGAACTTTTCACCATGGCCTGTATGTCTCTTACGTTTTTCTGTGTGTGTGTGTGTGTGTGTGTGTACGTGTGTCTTCATGCTACATTCCAGCGACCTCTACTCATGTGTTTAATATTTGACATTCAAGTTCCTTGAAATAAGTTGTGCCTTAATATGATGTTATTATTTTACAGAGAGAAAATATGTTTGCCTCTGGCAGATTTTAGACATACAAAATCAGCCGTATACAACCAGGAAGTAAGATGGATCAAAATGTGCATAGGAGATACGGTTTCAAACCCTTGCTTTCAACGTCAGTGCTATACCTGTCCTACCTTCCCTTCATGTGCTTGTTTCAGAATGTGATATTTATTGGCAGAATACTTTCTCAATCCCTGAATCTTTCTTTGTGGCGTCTTCATATGAAAACAACTTGTTTCCATCTCAAATTCTTGCATCACTACTTTTGTTTACCCAGCTCTATATAGGTGCTCATATATTAGTCAAATGTTAGGAAAGGGAAGTCTTCCAATAACCTAATGTCTCTGTGTCTACAAGTCAGCTTAAAAAAAAAAAAAAAGCCCGACAGGATGTTGTTGTAATACCACTCTCTTTTTAAAATATCATAACTTTATTCAGATCTGTAGCTCTACGTATTACTTTTTATAAAACTTACTTCTTGTAGAATAAACCATTTTTGTCTTTTGATTGAGAGTTATATCAGGTATGAACATTTTTCTTCTGTCTTTGAATACAGCTTCTATTTTATTGATATCATTTATTCTTATTCATTTAGGCACATCAACTACTCACAGGTAATATTTCGATTTTCTGGTCTTCACATGGACCATCCATTCTTTAACAACATTCAATAATTTATCCTTTAACTGGCATCCTGGGAGATTTTCACCAGCTTTATAATGTGAGATACATTTCTTGCAGTGGTCATTCTGCCATCTAATACTTCTACTGTGAATATCAATACTATACATTTTAATCAATGTATTCCATGCACATGATTCATCTGTTATTACTAGATGGCTTACTGATATGGTTTGGCTGTGTCCCCACTCAAAATCTTATCTTGAATTGTAATCCTCATAACCTGCACCTGTCAAGGGTGGGATCAGGTGGAGGTAATTGAATCATGGAGGTGGTTTTCCCCATGTTGTTCTTGTGATAGGGAATGAGTTCTCATGAGATCTGACGGTTTTATAAGGGGGTCTTCTCCCTTCTTTCCGCATTTCTCCTTCCTGCCATTTCGTGAAGAAGTTCTTGTTTCCCCTTCACCTTCCACCACTATTGTAAGCTTCCTGAGGCTTCCCCAGCCTTACTGAACTGTGAGTCAATTAAAACTCCTTTATCAATTACCCAGTCCTGGGCAGTTCTTTATAGCAGTATGAAAATGAACTAATGCAGTTTGAAAAAATTAAGTTACCTTTCCCAGCCGTACGCAGTGTTCTGCTCTCACAAAGACCACATATTTTAATAGTTTCTGCTTCAATTATTTTTTATTATTACAAATGTCCTTTATGTATTTGAATAAGACACTAAAATCTTTATTTCATGAAGCATATCTCTTGACTTCATTTGCAGAATGAGGTTATTAATGTACTCACTTTCGTTTTGCCTATAGTTTCCCACTTTGTCTCCTAAATTCTTTTATACACACAATGTTGCTAATATTTACGTTCTTCTCCATGAGCACAATTAAATCTTCTGTGCTTTGTTCACATATTGATGCAAAAAGTTAGAAATCATTAAGCGAAAACAAGTTACTATCAGCTTGGGAAGGTTCACTGCAGAGCCAATGAGTGTTCCGTGAACTTCCTTTCTGTTAGAGCTTTTGATTTTTCTAATTGTTTCTTTCTATTTCTTCTATATAATAACTTTATTTTATCTTTAAATTATTTCACTTTCTCAAGCATTCTGTTGAAATTGTCCATGGGATATATAGTTTTGTTTCAGCTATCTTCCTAAGGCTTGGTGGTCCATTTCCAGTCTGGGCTGACTGATCTCTAGGATCGCAGCTGTCTGCCATTTAGGAAAGTCTCTTTCTTATGTTCTTAAAGTTAATGCACTGTTTCCAGATTCCTAAATCTTTCTTGGTTTATTTTCTTTTAATTTTTCTTACTGGAGGAAATCTTGAAGAAATTCCTTAACGTAAAATATATGGTAGGCACATTTCCTGAGTTATTTTATGTCAAAAAATATCTTTATCCTTCATTCATGCTTAAGAGTTTGGCTGTGTACCTGTTGTGATATAAACACACAGAGACGAGTTATTTCAAGTGACTTTAGATGACAGGATTTGATCTAAAGAATCTTGTAGGATACATTCTATTCCATTTTTATATAATTATATGTGCTAAGTTTTATGTAGTTATTGGGTGTATTAATGCTATCATTTTAAACTATTTTATTTATATTACAGAAAATGCAAGTTAAAAATCATATTACTGTTAGGAGTGAAAAGTTTTTGTATAAAATAGATGTAAGGATAAAATCAGATAAATTATGTAAAAATACTGTAATATTGCATATGTATTAGAAATGCCATTATAGACTCTCAAATATTTTGTCCTGTTTTCAAGACTATGTGTTTTCTAGCTTTGTCCACTTGAAAAGCCTAGAATCAATGATTATCACATTAATAGTAAGTAACTTGGCACCCAGGGCTTCTTGGAGACTGATTCCATGGAATCAAGGCTGATACCAAGACTGGGCTAGAATATATAGGATTAAAACTAAAATCTGTTGTGCTAGAAAACAAGGATGTCTTCAAGAATAAGGGGCTATCTCAAGAAAATAGGAGACACATTGAAATGTTCCTTTGGCCAAAGGAAGAGCAATTTGAGCACTAAAAATCTGATGAGTGCAACTGACTAAAACTAAATATATAAAAATATGAGTTCAAAATGATTTTGAGTTTAAAAAAGAGAAAAAAAATATGCCTCAATGTGTGTCATTGGACATAACTAAGGCAAAAACTCTGAACACTGGTTATTGAAAGGCATTACGCTGCCTTTCCTGCATTCACTAAATTTAAAGATAATCAAATATTTACAGTTGCTGAGGGGAAAGTTCATCTTTGCTAAAAAATTCCAGCAATAAATGTGGAAGAAATGATAAAATGCGAAATCTGTTTTGCAACTCCTAGTGGAAAATAAAAATAGTGAATTCAGGCAATGATGATAAATTAACAAAAGCATCAGATGAAAGGTTAAGAGATACTTCATACTGATAAGATTAGATTGCCAGGACCTGTCTCCACTCATGAGCCTTAGCATCACTAAAGGTGAACTAAGCAGTCAACTAAGGTCCTGAGATGTGATGAAATATAACACACATCATCTGTAAAGCACTCTTGGAAAACAAGCAAATGAAATAAAAACCTTGAAATTAAATCTAATTAAGATTCACAGCTAACTTAATTTACAGTAGATAAATGAAAGTTAGTTAAATGACACTGAAAAGAAGCAAATAAACAAAGCTGGAATGTGGAATATCACTAATCCAGTTTTTGCAAAAATTCAATAGGGTGAGGGAATTGAATAACGGAATTAGAAGGACCACAGAAGGAATAAAAAATCTGAATCACAAGACACTTAAATAACAAATGCAATGAGTGGAACTTATTTGAATTTCGATCCAAACAAACCAACCTTAATGAGGCATTTTTGAAATCATCATAGAAATCTCATTGACTGGATATTGAATGACAGCAAAAATTGCTTACTCTAGCAGTCATGATGACAGCAGAACTTTATAAGAAAATGTCAATTAAAAAATATGTAAATGTGAGATATACTGTCATCTTTGGTTTGCTTTTAAGATTCATTAGCAAAGGAAAAATATAAAAAGATGAAACACAAATATTAAAAGATATTGATAATTTTTTATCTGATTAATGGGTATGTGGAGGTTCAGTGTACTCCTTTTAAAAAGTTTTTTAAAACTTACAATTTTATAGAAGCATTCTTTTTTGTGTGTGCTTTCTGTATTAGGTTTAATATCAATTTTATTTTCTTGTACTGTGTATAAACTTTAATGTTTAACATTTAGTTATCCATATTATGTTGCTTTTTTGTGAAGAGGAGTAAATGATGTTAGGGGAAAATCTAAATTTTTCATTCTGATTCAATTCAACCAACACTTATTAAGCACCTAGTCTTTTCCAGATACTGGGATATGAAGATGCATATGAAGACACAGTAGAAATAGTATCGGCGCCCAGTAAATAGAAGTAAATAATTAACTTCTGTCAGAAAGCAATGAGAAACAGCTTCATATAGAATTTATAATTTGAGGTGGGACTTTAAGAATGAATAAGAGCTTGTCAGAAAATGAGTGGAAAATTCCTCACAGAGGAAATACAAGGGTAAACTCACAGCTTTGTGAAACTAAAACCTTAAGCTTTGGGTAACTATTTTTGACTGTGCCAGCAGATTAATGCAAGAGGAAAAAAGGTGAGATAGAATAGTAATGTAAGCAATGGCCCTGCTTGTCATGGGCAGATGTAGGGCCATATTTGTAAGAAAAGAATTAATTGGATGGACTTAAAGAGGGAACTTATTATTCTGGTAAATTTGTGAAAACAGGGATAAAAAACAGTAGGTGATTTAAAATAGCCTAGGCAAGAACTGACAGACTGAACTGTTATGATAATGAAGAAAGCAGCATAATTTTTTTTAAATTATACTTTAAGTTCTGGGATACATGTGCAGATCATGCAGTTTTGTTACATAGGTATACATGTGCCCTAGAGGTTTGCTGCACCCATCAACCCATCACGTACATTAGGTATTTCTCCTACTGCTATCCGTCCCCTAGCCCCCCACCCCCTGACAGGCCCCAGTGTGTGATGTTCCTCTCCATGTGTCCTTGTGTTTTTATTGTTCAACTCCCATTTATGAGTGAGAACATGCAGTGTTTGGTTTTCTGATCTTGTGAGAGTTTGCTGAGAATGATGGTTTCCAGCTTCATTCATGTCCCTGCAAGGGACATTAACTCGTCCTTTTTTAATGGCTGCATAGTATTCCATGGTGTATATGTGCCACATTTTCTTAATCTAGTCTACCATTGATGGACATTTGCATTGGTTGCAAATCTTTGCTATTGTGAATAGTGCCACAATAAACACGTGTGCATGTATCCTTATAGTAGAATGATTTATAATCCTTTGGGTATATGCCCAGTAAAGGGATGGCTGGGTCAAATGGTGTTTCCAGTTCTAGATCCTTGAGGAATCACCACACTGTCTTCCACAGTGGTTGAACTAATTTACACTCCCACCAATAGTGTAAAAGCGTTCCTATTTCTCCACATCCTCTCCAGCATCTGTCGTTTCCTGATTTTTTAATGATCACCATTCTTGTTTGTGTGGGTGTGTGTTTTCTTTTTTTGTTTGTTTGTTTTGTTTTTTGTTTTTGTTTTGAGACGGAGTCTCGCTGTGTCTCCCAGGCTGGAGTGCAGTGGCCTGATCTCGGCTCACTGCAAGCTCCGCCTCCCGGGTTCACGCCATTCTCCCGCCTCAGCCTCCCAAGTAGCTGAGACTACAGGCGCCCGCCACCACGCCCGGCTAGTTTTTTGTATTTTTTTTTAGTAGAGACGGGTTTTCACCATGTTAGCCAGGATAGTCTCGATCTCCTGACCTCGTGATCCACCCGCCTCGGCCTCCCAAAGTGCTGGGATTACAGGCTTGAGCCACCGCGCCCGGCCTGGTTTTTTTTTTTTTTTTTTTTTTGGAGACAGAGTCTTGCTCTGTCATCCAGGCTGGAGTGCAGTGGTGCGATCTCAGCTCACTGCAACCTCCGCCTCCCAGGTTCATGCCATTCTCCTGCCTCAGCCTCCCGAGTAGTTGGGACTAGAGGCACCCAACATGATGCCTGGCTAGTTTTTTGTATTTAGTGTAGACAAGGTTTCACCATGTTAGCCAGGATGTTCTCAATCTCCTGACCTCGCGATCTGCCTGCCTTGGCCTCCCAAAGTGCTGGGATTACATGCATGAGCCACCATGCCCTGTCTTCAGTGATCACCATTCTAACTGGCATGAGATGGTATCTCATTGTGGTTTTGATTTGCATTTCTCTAATGACCAGTGATGATGAGCATTTTTTCGTATATCTGTTGGCTGCATAAATGTCTTCTTTTGAGATGTGTTTGTTCATGTCCTTTGCCCATTTTTTGATGGGGTTGGTTTTTTTTCTTGTAAATTTGTTTATCTGTAGATTCTGAATATTAGCCCTATCTCAGAAGGATTGCAAAAAATTTCTCCCATTCCATAGATTGCCTATTCACTCTGATGATAGTTTCTTTTGCTGTCTAGAAGCTCTTTAATTGAATTAGATACCATTTGTCTATTCTAACTTTTGTTGCCATTGCTTTTGGTGTTTTAGGCAGGAAAACAGCATAAATTTATGAGATACATAGTGACTGATTAGGGGAAAGAAGTGAGAAAATGACTTTATTGGCTGGGAACGGCAGCTCATTCCTGTAATCCCAGCACTTTGGAAGGCTGAGGCGGGCGGATCACTTGGGGTCAAGAGTTCAAGACCAGCCTGGCCAACATGGAGAAACCCTGTCTCTACTGAAAATACAAAAATTAGCCAGCTGTGGTGGTGCATGCCTGTAATCCCAGCTACTTGGGAGGTTGAGGCAGGAGAATGGCTTGAACCTGGGAGGCAGAGGTTGCAGTGAGCCAAAATCAGTCACTGCACTCTAGCCTGGGTGACAGAGTGAGACTGCATCTCAAAAGAAAAAAGAAAATTACCTTATTAACACACTTTTGGCATTATCTTTAGACCACTTTCCCTGGGAGTGCTCTGGATTTGATCTTTTTCCTAAAAGTCAATCTGTTACCATCATTTGCCGTCTGGAGGGGCTGGTAGTTTTCTAGACCAGCAAGGATATACAAGTTGATCACTGGGACAGAATAGAGAAACTAAAAAGAGACCTTCACAAATGTGGTCACATGATTTTTGAAAAAATATTCCACTACAGTGTATTGGTGAGGTTATGATTTTATGAGTAATTGATGTTTGTTTAATTGGATAGCCATAGTGTTTTTAAACAGAACATACACACATCCATCCATACACAAACACACACATACCCCGACACACAACACAAAACATATACCCCAACACACAACACAAAACATGAAACATTTAAAAATTTTGATAAATTGGACCTGAATAAAATTAAAATATTTTTTAATCAAAAGATAGTTAAGAGACTGAAAAGGTAAATAGAAAATATTTCCAATATAGATAGCTAGGTAGCAGAGAAGAAACTCATCTAGAACATAAAAATAACTATACATCAATAACAGACAACTAAGTAGCAAAATGGCCAAATGACTTGAACTGGTGTTTCATCAAAAAAAAAAGCAAAGGATATACAAATGTCCAATAAACATATTAAAAGGTTTTTTAAATTTATTAATCATCTAAGTAATCCTGGGTAATATGACAGTGAGAAACCACTATACAAAAATCAGAATGGTGAATATTAAACACACGCAAAAATAAACTGGTAATATTTTAAGCATTGGCAAGAATTTGGAGAACTGGAATTCTCATACACAGTAGAAAGAGGTATACACTTGAGTGATCACTTTCGTAAGCCAGTTGGCGATATCTACTAAAAACTTAGTACAGGTAGATCACATGACAAGAAATTTCACTCCTAAATGTTTGCCAAATAAACGTGCACATGTACACCACAAAGAATGTTCACAGAAACCATATTAATGCAAAATTTGCAAACAGTAAAATTGAATAAAATGGATAAATTTTAACATATTCATATAATGGAATACTACATAGCAATGAAGGGGGAAAATACTTCCGTGTAACATGTATGAATGTCAGGAATACAATGCTGAGTGAAAGAATCTAGAACAAAATAACACATTCTGTATGATTCCTTTTATATAATGTTCTAAAGAAGGCAAGACTCTGGTGATGTATGTCAAAGTATTAGTTCTTGTTGAAGACAGTGACTACAGAGAAAACCTGGGAGTTTCTAGGATGCTGGAAATGTCCTATTTCTTAATCTGTGTGGTGATTATATGGTGTGATCACTTTGTGAAAATTTATTGAGATATTCAAACTTATAACTTGTACACTATTCTTTATATATACTTGATCAAAAATTTATAGAGTAATTGGAGTTAGTACAGGGCATTATTACAAAAGTAAAAGGATTATTTCAGAAAAATTGAATCCACCCACAAAATGATCTATATACAGTTTGCTAATCAATTAACTGACTATCCAAGTGTATCTTTTGTTTGAAAATATGTTCATAATTACTAATATAAACATACTTTTCAACATATGCATAGCTACATAAACATAGTGACATATAGGCAACATGAAATAAATACTATCCATCTTTCAAAGTCCATGTCAAATCAGTACTTTTAATACAAAGCCTCTTCCCTATTCCAATTACTTAAATCTATTTTCTAGTTTTCATCAGCAATTATCAGCTATAAAATTTATATATACTGTCTTACAGTGTTCCTTAGATATTCCATGTATCTTATCTCTCAGACTACACATTTCTGAATGGGCAAAAAACCCTTTTGTATGCAACACAGTTACGTATTTGGTGCTTATTCAGTAAATGCCAAATCAATACATAAGATGTTTTAGACAGAATGTAGTGACAGTATCATGTTACACAGAGCAAAATAAATGGAATCTAAGCATGTATACACAGAGACACACACACAGCATGCACATGCATATCTGCAAATCCATGGTTCGTTTTTCTTGTTTTTGAGGGATACATCTGTTATGTGTATGGTGGTTGCCTCCCACTACAGAAATTGAAATCAAATAGCTGTTTTCCCTCAGTCCCCTGGTAGCAAAGGCTAGGATCCAAAATACAGGTTTGTCTAATCAGATGTGACACAAAGAAGCCAGGACACAGGAGAATTCTTTCCAGCAATCTCAGTGAGAACATCTCCAGAGGCAGTAATGGCAGTGAAAAAGGCTTCTAAACAGGGTTTGGGTTATGGTTTATATTACTTAGCCTGCCTTGATTCCTTTTATTGTGCCACCCTTCTAGGGAATCTGTGACCCATCCAATACCCATTTAAACATTCCTCTTCTATTTATATCACAATTATTTCCTTTTAGTGGTAACTAAAAACTTGAGATACATATGTGTGTGTGTATGTATTTGTGTGTAGACAGTTATACACACACACATTCATACGTTTCAAAATCATCTCTTCTAAAGGAAAAAAAGTATGTGTGAGTGCGTGTGTGTGTTGCATGTTGATGCCACACAGCTAGATTTTTAGTAACTAAAAAATACTCGTTATAAATGTTTTCACTTTTTCAATCATATATAAAAAGCAGGCTTTGTTCTATTGTTTTTTAAATAGACTTCATTACTTCTTGTTTGCTTGTTTTAATAAAATTTTTACTATTTGAAGAAATTGAGTCATTATCTGAATGCCTTTTTGCATACCAGAAATTTATAAATATTTGTCTATATTTTTAAAGTAATTTTATGTATTATTCAAATTTTTTATTTCTGCACATGATATATGGTATGAGAAAATCATCAAACTATATTTTTCTAATGGATCAGCCAGTTGCCTAACAGTAGAAATTGAATAATCTTTCTAACTGATCTGAATTGCTATCTTTATGAAGTAGTAAAATTATATATACACCTCAGGCTCCTAATGAATATTGTTTTCAATTTAGTCTGTAAGTTTTTTCTGTGTTGATATGCCTCCCATTTAATTTTTACAACTTTATAATGACTTATTTTTTGGTTGAGCAGATGGTATCTTATTTTTATTGAAATAAGTTCTTTTGTATCTGTGATTTTTTAAGTACTTCCTCACTCCTAATATTATTTTTATTTTTTCCAATTATTTTTTGTAAGTTTTACCTACAATATTGTTGTTCTTGAATAATTAGTTCTTGAATGTATTCATCCATTTACAGTTTTTCTATCCACAATGTACAGTTTGTTTGAATATATTATTTGTTTATGTATTCAAATACCTAATATCATTATTTAACCAGTTCTATCTACCCTCAGCTCTTTGAGGATCGTTCTTATTTGGTAATTGTTTTTTTTTTTTCTTTTTGTACTTTAAGTTCTAGGGTACATGTGAACAATGGGCTGGTTTGCTACGTAGGTATACATGTGCCATGTTGGTTTGCTGCACCCATCAACTCATCATTTACATTAGGTATTTCTCCTAATGCTATCCCTTCCCCAGGCCTCCACCCCACAACAGGCCCTGGTGTGTGATGTTCCCCACCCTGTGTCCAAGTGTTCTCATCGTTCCGTTCCCACCTATGAGTGAGAACATGTGGTATTTGGTTTTCTGTCTTTGTGATAGTTTGCTGAGAATGATGGTTTCCAGCTTCATCCATGTCCCTGCAAAGGACATGAACTCATCCTTTTTTATGGCTGCATAGTATTCCATGGTGTATATGTGCCACATTTTCTTAATCCAATCTATCATTGATGGACATTTGGGTTGGTTCCAAGTCTTTACTATTGTGAATAGTGCTGCAATAAACATAGGTGTGCATGTGTCTTTATAGTAGCATGACTTATAATCCTTGGATATATACCCAATAATGGGATAGCTGGGTCAAATGGTATTTCCAGTTCTAGATCCTTGAGGAATCGCCAAACTGTCTTCCACAGTGGTTGAACTAGTTTACACTCCCACCAGCAGTGGAAAAGTGTTCCTATTTCTCCATATCCTCTCCAGCATCTGTTGTTTCCTGACTTTTTAATGATCACCATTCTAATTTTGATTTGCATTTCTCTGCTGTCCACTGATGAAAAGAATTTTTTCATTTGTCTGTTGGCTGCATAAACGTCTTCTTTTGAGAAGTATCTGTTCATATCCTTTGCTCACCTTTTGATGGGGTTGTTTTTTTCTTGTAAATTTGTTTGAGTTCTTTGTAGATTCTAGATGTTAGCCCTTTGTCAGATGGGTAGACTGCAAAAATTTTCTCCCATTCTGTAGGTTGCCTGTTCACTATGATGGTAGTTTCTTTTGCTGTGTAGAAGCTCTTTAGTTTAATTAGGTCCCATCTGTCAATTATGGCTTTTGTTGTCATTGCTTTTTGTCTTTTAGTCATGAGGTCTTTGCCCATGCCTATGACCTGGATGGTATTCCCTAGGTTTTCTTCTAGGGTTTTTATGGTTCTAGGTCTAACATTTAGGTCTTTAATCCCCCTTGCATTAATTTTTGTATAAGGTGTAAGGAAGGGATCCAGTTTCAGCTTTCTACGTATGGCTAGCTAGTTTTCCCAGCACCATTTCTTAAATAGGGAATCCTTTCCCCATTTCTTGTTTTTGTCAGGTTTGTCACAGATCAGGTGGTTGTAGATGTGTGGTGTTATTTCTGAGGCCTCTGTTCTGTTCCATTGGTCTATATTTCTGTTTTGGTACCAGTACCTTGCTGCTTTGGTTACTGCAGCCTCGTAGTACGAAGTCAGGTAGTGTGATGCCTCCAGCTTTGTCCTTTTTGCTTAGGATTGTCTTGGCAATACAGGTTCTTTTGGGGTTCCATATGAACTTTAAAGTAGTTTTTCCAATTCTGTGAAGAAAGTAACTGGCATCTTGATGGGGATGGCATTGAATCTATAATTTATCTTGGGCAGTATGGCCATTTTCACAATATTGGTTCTTCCTATCCTTGAACATGGAATGTTCTTCCATTTGTTTGTGTCCTCTTTTATTTCCTTGAGCAGTGGTTTGTAGTTCTCCTCGAAGAGGTCTTTCACATGCCTTGTAAGTTGGATCCCTACGTATTTTATTCTTTTTGAATCAATTGTGAATCGGAGTTCACTCATGATTTAGCTGTCTGTTTGTCTGTTATTGGTGTATAGGAATGCTTGTGATTTTTGCACATTGATTTTGTATCCTGAGACTTTGCTGAAGTTGCTTATCAGCTTAAGGAGATTTTGGGCTGAGATGATGGGGTTTTCTAAATAGACAATGATGACATCTGCAAACAGGGACAATTTGACTTCCCCTCTTCCTATTTGAATACTTTTATTTCTTTCTGTTGCCTGATTGCCCCGGCCAGCACTTCCAACACAGTGTTGAATAGGAGTGGTAAAAGAGGGCATCCTTTGTCTTGGGCTGATTTTCAATGGGAATGCTTCCAGTTTTTGCCCATTCAGTATGATACTGGCTGTGAGTTTGTCATAAATAGTTCTTATTATTTTGAGATATGTTCTATCAATACCGAGTTTATTGAGAGTTTTTAGCATTGAAGGGGTGTTGAATTTTGTCAAAGGCCTTTTCTGCATCTATTGAGAAAATCATGTGGTTTTTGTCGTTGGTTCTATTTATGTGATGTATTACGTTTATTGATTTGTGTATGTTGAACCAGCCTTGCATCCCAGGGATGAAGCCGACTTGATCGTGGTATATAAGGTTTTTGATGTGCTATTGGATTCAGTTTGCCAGTATTTTATTGAGGATTTTTGCATTGATGTTTATCAGGGATATTGGTCTAAAATTCTCTTTTTTTGTTGTCTCTGCCAGGTTTTGGCATCAGGATGATGTTGGCCTCATAAAATGAGTTAGGGAGGATTGCCTCTTTTTCTATTGATTGTAAATGTTTCAGAAGGAATGGTACCAGCTCCTCCTTTGCCCCTGTTATAATTAGGGTCTGATTTGGTTTCCAGGACTTTATTTGGTTGGTAGGCTATTAATTATTGCCAAAATTTCAGAACCTGTTATTGATCTATTCAGAGATTCACCTGCTTCCTGGTTTAGTCTTGGCGGTGGTGTATGTGTCCAGGAATTTACCCATTTCTTGTAGATTTTCTAGTTTATTTGCATAGTGGTGTTTATAGTATTCTGTGATGGTAGTTTGTATTTCTGTGGGATCAATGGTGATATCCCCTTTATCATTTTTTATTGAGTCTGCTTGATTCTTCTCTCTCTTCTTTATTAGTCTTACTTGTGGTCTATATATTTTGTTGATCTTTTCAAAAAACCAGCTCCTGAGTTCATTGATTTTTTTCTTTTCTTTTTTTTTTTTTTTTTTTTTTTGAAGCGCTTTTTGTGTCTCTATCTCTTTCAGTTCTGCTCTGATCTTAGTTATTTCTTGTCTTCTGCTAGCTTTTGAATGTGTTTGCTCTTGCTTCTCTAGTTCTTTTAATTGTGATGTTAGGGTGTTGATTTTTAGATCTTTCCTGCTTTCTCTTGTGAACACTTAGTGCTATAAATTTCCCTCTACACACTCTTAAATGTGTCTCAGAGATTCTGATACATTGTGTCTGTGTTGTCATTGGTTTCAAATAACATCTTTATTTCTGCCTTCATTTCGTTATCTACCCAGTAGTCATTCAGGAGCAGGTTGCTCAGTTTCCCTGTGGTTGTGTGGTTTTGAGTGAGTTTCTTACTCCTGAGTTCTAATTTGATTGTACTGTGGTCTGAGAGACAGTTTTAATTTGGTAATTATTAAATATGTTTTTTCCTAATTTATTTATTTGGTTTATGTTAATTCCATTCAATAAATTGTCTTTCCCCAAATTAAACTAGCTAAAGTCCACCTTTCTTCATGGCCTATTTTACATGTCACAATGAGGCCATCATTCTCCTCTTGGGCTGAATACATTTAGTACAATAATCTGTTCTTACTCATAAAAAAATTTTAGATTAATAAATAATAGTATATGTCTGTAGCACCCTCTCTCCTCATAGATTGAATTCATTGGAAACAAGAACCATATTCAAAATAATTTACCACAGTAGCCAACAAAGAAGTTTTCTAAGTAATTATTAAACCATTTATAAGCATATGCTAATATTCTACTTTTCTATTTAGTCTTCTATCACTTGATAAAAGAGAGGTACTATAATAAAATGTTAATAGTAGGTTAAAAAGTAAGATCAGAAAAAATACAAATCAAATCCAGGAGTAAAAAAGACTAAATGGAATTACAAAGTTATAGGCCTTTATTTTAAAAAATATCATACATTAATTTACCCTGAGGCATCCCAGTAACTGAAAGAAAAATTGATGCATGATTGGGATTTTGTCTGAGAAGAGTGTGTAGTGTATCTAGTGTTTGCTGCTTTGGAAATGAAAAAGAACATGTATGTAAGTTGAAAATCTTGATCGTTAAGGTTTTATAGTAAGCTAGAATCACAGGATACATACCTTTGAAAAGTAAAGACAACAATGGGATCTAAAATAAAGCCAGTAAGTGGTCTAAGCCAGCAGATAGAGCAAGTCATTACTGGCTAAAATGGTGATCATGTAAGTACACATGAATCACTAGAGATTAGACCCAGAGAAGTTGAATATCATGGTAAGAATATTCCAGACAGGAGTGATAGCAATAGTCCTGTTAAGATGTATTATACCATTCCTATTCTGTAAAACAAATGTAATTATATCAATAGCTGATGCTGAAACATAGATAAGATAAGCAAAGTTGTAACGCCATCTTTTTCTTTCTTATTTGAGAAATTCTAAAAGAATATGGAGAGAGAGAACTGTTACAGGTATAATTTTTTCTGTGGTATGTCATGATATCCCACTGGCTGGGCAATCTATGTAAAACTTTCAATTTTGTATGATCCTGCTTTATGTCAACCTTATAGTAAACAAAACATCTAACTTTAATTTTCAAAGTGTTTTCCAATGAGAAATGAAATTATTTGGTGAAGCAGAGCCAAACAGTTAAGTTTTCAACACGTGAAAAAATAGTTTATTCTCAAAGAGTGTGTAATTTATCTGTGTTCATCAAAAGGCCATAAAGCATTAAAATAAGTACTCTCACGTAAAAAGGTTTCGTTTAGCTATGAAGTCAGGTCAGACTCTTAGGTGTTTAAAATGCAGAAGTAAAATGGTCTGTAATGTCTAAGTGAAAAAGCTTTCAGAATAGTCAAAGAAGACCTTTCAGCAATGCAAACACGGATAACAAGATGCTAAATCTGAATGACAAGGCTTTTGCCTGGGTGTGCTGGTTTTGTATTCCTGAATGAAGTATCTTCATTGTTTGTTGCTTCTTCATGGGATGTTAAGCATTCAGAACAATTTATGAAGCCATAAACCCACAAGATTCCTTTTCCTGCTTAAGCTACATCAAGGCAATCTTTATTTTTATTTGCCTAGACAACACTACTAAAGTCAGTGTCTAATTGACTGAAGTGACCATAGTTATTCCCTCTAGGATACCATTATAATAATCCTTTTCATTTTTATTTCCTACTTTACTGTTTTGCTAAAATCAATATTTGAGGCTTCATTAAATTGACAACTAAATCTGAAATGCATTGACTATCATTTAAAATGCAAATGACTTTTTGGTGCCTTTAATTCTTAAACAAAAAAAGTAAACATGTCAGTGATACTATAAATGTATATAGTTTATTTTGAAATTTTCTACTCAGCAGGTTTCTTTATACTTCTGTAGATAATTCTTTTATATGAACATAAATTTGAAACTGCATTCCCTGATTTACTTTGCTACCACAGTTTTTTCAAAAAGTTAAAAAAATAAAATTATAAGAGTCACTACTGATGGTACATGAATTATGTTTTTTACAGAGTCATGCACATCTCTTGAATTTCTTCTCAGCTTTTCTGCCATCCGTGTGATTTTGAACAAGAAATCTTAATAATACAAGGTGAGAATTTACCTTATTTGTCACCATGCAGCTTGGTTCTGTCATTTTCCACATTAATAGGATTTTGTGACTGAGTGACCTTGTTAATATAGCAATATGTTTTCTGCCATATCATCAGTAACAATCTTCTAAATAGGAAAAGCTAGCATTAAAGAAATATCACAGTTGATTTCACTCCATCTTTTTTTCTTTCTTTAGCAAAAGCAAACAACTTTTATTATATCATAATGCAACCACCAGCAAAAAAAAAAGCTACTTTGATTGTGGAAAATCCACTCTGTTGACATAGAGGACTAAAAATCTTCTGTCCAGCAGCACAATCAGATGGAGACAAGTGGATCTTTGACAATGTTTTAGAGAGAGACAGAGAGGATAATCTAAATATTTTGTATCAGACACAGAAAAATTAGAAGATCTGTAAAGATTATTGTGGAAAGAGTTGTATTAAGATGGCTAAAATATTTTATTTCCTTTTTATATCTTTGAACTAGTTACGTATGTCAGTTTTTGTTAACGCCCCAGTATCACATCAATCAATTCTGACTACATGAAGTAGTACTAGGGAGGTTGTCTCTTAGCCAAAAAGTGTACAAAAGCAGGATAAAACACAATTTGCTAAAGGGAGATCAAGAATCCCGGTAGTTTGACCTAATCAGCAGCTGAGAACTTTTGCCCTGGAAAAAGATAAATAACCTTTATTGGGAATATGCAGCATGAAGTTTCACTTGCTGATTTCTCATTTCTCCAATCCTGACCTGTCTTCTCCATGGGCTCCCTGTGTTCTCTGGCAACTTTCTACAAATGTATTTTTTCTAATTATCATATCTTTAATTAATTCATTACTTCTCAAGACCCTTGTTCATTTCTCCATCCCAAAGATTCTTTATCTTTACTCACGTCCTTAGGTCAACCGTATCTCTAACTCTTTCTCCATTCATGCATCCTTATCCTTCACAGTGTCCTTTCTTCTCCACCATGGTCATGTAGGTCCTTATCTTGCTTTTCAGTATAAGCTTGTATATGAGAGAAATGATTTCCTTTTCTCACCTATTGCTAAGTTCATGGCTGAGGCCTCTGTAACTAAAGACAGATTAACAAGAGAAAAGCATCCATATTTATTTGAGTTTTATGTGATTTTGTGTGACACAAGAGACTTCTGAAATGAAAACTTAAACAGGTAAACTTGTATATTTTTATGCTTGGGTGTGAAGAAGAGGTCATAGATGAGTATGGCTGGAAAAATGAGGCTACAATCTAATAGTAATAAACTTAGCGGGGTGGATTTACCAAGGATGGCTTGTTTCTGATGCTTCTCTGTATTCCTGTGTCTTTAGAGATAAGGATGTTCCTTTCCTTGAGGTATAGGGAGGGGACCTCTCAGATGAGAGTGTTATGATCTGCTTCATGGGAGAAGGGGAAAGGGAAGATCAAAGTGGCCTTCCTGTTTCTGTTTTCCAAAGTACCAAGGTGCTGTAACTTAGGGTAGTGTGTCTTGAATCCTATCATTGCCACAGTTTCCATTCACTTTGACAGCAAATGCTCCAGTGCCCCGAAGAGTGAATAGCAATCCACAGGAAGAGCAAACTCTGTATGTGGGTAGTTTCGCCTAAAGCAGAATAATGGACCAGTTATACTCTCATATATGGTTTCAAAACTTGTTACAGAAGACTTTGGCTTTAATTATTTTTCTTTTCCTCCTTTGAGCTAGACTGCCAGTGTCTCAGGCTAATGATCATGAGGCTAGCGTAAACTGCTTTTACTTTATGAGACCATGAGAGAATCACTATATTAGTTTGCTAGGGCTGTTGTAACAAAGTACAAGCTGGATGCCTTAAACAACAGAAATATATTGTCTCAGTTCCAGAGGCTAGAAGTCTGAAATCAAGAGGATGTCAGGGTTGGCTCCCTTTGAGGGCTGTGAGTGAAGGATCTGTTCCAAACCTCTCTCCTTGGCTTTGAGATGACTGTCTTCTCCTTATGTCACTTCACATCTTCTTGTCTGCGTCAGTCCCTATATCTATTAGGAACTGGATAGCATCCCTCCAAAGTTCATATGTTGAAGCCCTTGCCCTAGTGTGCCTCGGTTTGAACGTAGAATCTATAACAAGGTAATTAATGTTAAATGAGGTAGTAAGTGTGGGCCCTTAATCCGACAGAATTGGTGTCCTTAGAAGAAGAGCAAGACACCAGAGATCGCCTTTGGCCTCTTTTGGTGTATGCACAAAAGGAAAGCCAAATGAGGACCCTCCTAGAAGGTGGCCATCAGCAAGCCAGGAAGAGAGGTCTTACTAGACACCAACCCTGAGAGTGCCTTGATCTTGGACTTCTAGCTACCAAATAAATTTGTTATTTAATACCATCTAGCCTGTGGCATTTTGCTATGGAATCCTTACCAAACTGACAGTGTCCAAATTCCCCCTTTTTATAAGGGCATTATTTGTGTTAGATGAGGGTCCACCCTAATGACTTTGTTTTAACTTGAATACCTCTCCAAAGACTCTATCTCCAAATAATATCACATTTCGAGGTACTGGGCATTCGAACTTCAACATATCTTTTTGGGAGATACAATTCATCTGATAACATGAAAAATCAGATACTTGGAAAGAATCCAAGTATAGGAATTTATAACTGATAAATGAGGCTACTGAAACAATCTTTATAATAATTAACCTGGATCATATGAAAAGACGCCAGCAGATGCCTACAGAGTAGGGTTATTTGAAAAACTGTATAGCAATACCAGTGCATGACATAATTCTGATTTTACAGCAAGTATTTACTTTTCTACGGACAGGTGATAGATGCCACTTTAACATACAATGTGGAAACTGAATAAGTATTAGCAGAATGAATGAATGAATCTCATGTGCATGTAATGGGAAAGACACATCCATGGACATCAGATGAACTCAGACCTGACCTGACGTCACATTGCCAATATAGCACGTAGTAGTTTCTCCTAAAAGAAGTGTCCTCTTTTATATAACTCCAAAACAAAGGACTTTGGTTCTGATGTTTTCCATTCAATTAGCTTATCAATCCTGACTCCTGCCAATCCTTTATGAGATATAAAATTTCTCTTACACCACATCATTTGCCCAGTCTATCTCTTAAACACAGTAAACTCATTGGGAACAATATCACCCCTAAGAGAGTGTACATGGGGAGTAAAAATAAGTTTTTATGTGTAGGATTTTTATGTATAGAACACAGATGTACATACAGTGTAAAAACAGATACAAGGGGAGTGGGGACAGCAGTGAGGTGGGGAAAAAAGTATAAGAAGGCAAAACATTGCTTTAGGTGTGATTTTTTAAAAAGTGAAAAACGGTGAAACAATTGTCAATGAAAAGAGTCAAACTCCATAAAATATTTAAAGAAATTTATTCTTTGCCAAATGTGAGGATCATAACCCATGACCCAACCCCAGGAGGTCCTAGAAAATGTGCCCATGGTTGGTTTACAGGTTGGTTTTATATATTTCAGGAGGGCACAAGCTACAGTGGACCTCAGTCAATACATGTAAGGTCCACATTTGTTCCATCCAGAAAGATGGGACAACTCAAAGTAGGAGCTTCCAGGTCACAGGTGGATTCAAAGATTTTCTGATTGGCAGTTGGTTGAGAGAGCTTTATTATGTGAAGACCTGGACTCTATATAAAGGAGTGTCTAGATAAGGGGTTGTAGGGACCCAGGGTTTTATTATGCAGATGAAGCCTCCAAGTAGCAGGCTTCAGAGCTCTCATCAGACCTAAAAAGGTGCCAGACCCTTAGTTATCTTCTGGATCAGGAAAAAAAAACCTGGAAAGGGAAGAGAATTCTCCACAGAATGCAGATTTTCCCCATAAGAGATAGAGTTGCAGGGCCATTTCAAAATATTTCAAAGAAATATATTTGGGGGTAAAATGCTTCAATTGCTTTAAGATCCTGCTATCTGCCATGTGATGTTATACTGGAGTAATGTTGGAATTGGGTATCTTATTATTAAAAAGAGTCTATTTTGTCATTCTTAAGATCTCTGTTTTAATATTAATGCTGGTCAGTTGTGCCTAAATTCCAAAGGGAGGAGAGTATGATGCGGCATGTTCAACCCTCCCTTGTCAATGTGGCCTGAACTGGTTTTTCAGGCTTACTTTGGAATGCCCTTGGCTGAGAATGGGGGTGCATCATCAGTCAGTCAGGGGCTTAGAATTTTATTTTTGGTTTACACAGTCTATTGACATGTGCCCTAGCCATGGCTCCTTTCAAACATCAGACACCAAATTCCAACCCCCCAACTCCCTGCCTGCCTTGCCCTCCTTATGTAGCCATTGCCCTGTTCCCAGATCTTTTTTTCTTCTTTTACTTTATTAAACATAGACATTTTAAAGGAATTCAACATTGAATGCCTTCAAATGGAAGTTCCCTTAGCATATGTAAGTTTGTGTTTACAAATAATTAATAATGGGTAGCTGAATAGACTAGAGGGCAGAAAAACCACGTAAAATGTTAGGATGCATCTTTAATGGAAAAAGAGCTTAAAAAGAAAATTACGTAGATATATTTCAATAATAGGAAAATAAAAATGATTTGCTTTTATAAAGTATTGTAAGTAAATTATAGAGGCTGATTTTCTAAGCGCATATTGTTTTAATTACTTCAATGACATTTGTGACATGTTCATGGAAATGCAATTGAGAGAGGAAAGGCAAGGACATTCAAGGTGCTTATTAAGAATATTATAAAAACTAAACAAACAAATACTATTTACAACTGCCACTCATTCCTAGGAAGGAAAAGAAAGAAATCCAAACTCAAGCAGGTAATAACAATACATATAGATTTCAGTATAGGTGCCAAAATCAGAGTACGGTTATCTTTCTCTTCTGTTTGTGTGTGAGTGTGTGTGTGTGTGCATGTGTGTGTTTTAATTTCCTAGAAAGAAAACACGTTTCAATGGCTTTTTAAAAACTGTGTTTCTTAGGTTTTAGTATGTTTCTAGTTTTTGTTCTTTGTTTTTCCTTAAAGGAACCAAGTTACTGACTTCTTACATAGTACCCTTAAGAATCAAGACATTTAGTCTCAATCTTAATTAAAACCTAAGAAGTAGGGTTTGGGACTTTTAAAAAATCCAAATGATGAATCATGAGCCACTCTGTTAGCTGTCACTTGGTCCAGGAATAAGCAGTAAGTGAGGTTGTTTAAAACTGAGATGCTATGGCCAGTGCATCTATCTTCCCAGGCAGCTCTAATCCTGCCTGGTCCACTGGTTCTCCCTTTATGAGTTCTTTTGATTGGTAATTGAGAGAATAAATCTTTGAAGAACTTACATGAATGCAAAAATATATATATTAAGATTTCAGTAATAAAATACCTTCCAAAGTATTTTGTGCAGTCACCTTTCAGGACTCAGCTATTTAATTTATTTTGCTAGACAAAGATTTGCAATCGGTATTCAGGTATAGAATTTTTTTTCTTGTCTTTTTGTTTTTCTGATATGTAGTTAGGCAATTCCAAATTTTTGGTTTTTGTGCCAAACTGAGTAATGTATGTTTGAGTAGGGAATAGGATCTAAGGAATCATCTCAAAGACTTAAATAGAAGTTATATCTACATAAGTGGAAAGCTACAGGCAGAATCAAAGGGTTAATGTGGAGTATATGAGGCATGATAGGGAAAGTTAATAATATTAAAGTTATTTAACCTGGGGAAAAATACAAGATTAATTATTGATTATCTTAGTACATTGCTTTCATTAAAATACTCTGCTCTAGAATCATAAAACGATCTTGATTATCTGGAAACTAAAAGGTAGAATTTGAATAGATGCTCATATCCTATTAAATCAGGCTACTAACGTCACTTTGAATTTATTTTTCATGTTTTACTTTACGACATCTTCCTATCCCCACACCCCACACTAGGATATTTCCCATTATCCCTAAGGAGAACCATAAAGTATCAGGTTTAATACTAATAACAATATTGATAGTAACTGTTATTTAATGAGCATTCATTGTGTGTCAGGGAATGTTCTAAGCACATCACACTTTGCAGTTATTAATTCCTATTCTCAGAATAGTACTACAAAGTAACCATAGTGATTCTTATTTTATATTTTAGGAAACCAAGGCTCAAGAGAAGTTAGATACGTTGCTTAAAATTACAAGCTATAAGTAGCAGAACTGAAAATCAAAACCAGCTCTATTTAACTCCAAAGTTTGTGTTTTGTCCACTCCACTTCACTCCCTTCTCAGTGACTATACAACATAAAGATAGTATTATGTACAAAGGTCTTAGTAGCAAAATGATTTATAAAAATTCTAATTCTAAGGTTACTCAAAGATAAAACTATGTATGAATTATTAAGTTAAAACCTTGGTGTTATATATACTTGATCAAATGAAATGTATAATTAACATAAAAATTCTTATGCAATAATAAATTTAAAAGTTCATAATCAAGTCTATATTTGGATGAAATGATGCCTTTTAAAATGCTCAGAATAAGTCTGTAATAAACAAGGCTAAAACATCAATAGGGACTAGAGGGAATGGTGTGATTAGAAGTAATTTTTGGTTTTCTTTCTATCTTAAATGTATATTATAATAATGTATGTATTATTCATAATTATTTAATAAATATCCTTAAGTAGTGTACAGATCTTCGGTATTAGGAATAAAGTTAAATTTTACCCTGAAAATAATCCTCTATCATCCTTCATTCATGCTGCTTTCCTTCCCTCCCCAAACTTTTCTTTTTGCCCATCTTTCTGTTCTGTTCAAGGCTCACAGGTTTCATTCTCTCCCACGTTCTTGTCTCGACCTCCACTTCTCATTGCACTTTTTCACCTGAGCCTCTTGGCCTTTATATAACTTGGCGTTGTTACATTTCTCTTCTTTTTTTTCCATGTACGTTTTATTTCCTAGGGTATAATCCAGTGTCTCATGAACCTCAACAAATATGCCAATGATTTAGTTAATATAAGCCTCTAACATTTTTCTTTAAGAACAGCCAGACTGTCTTCATCTTTATTGAATCAAGAACAAGAAAATGAGACCTAGTATTCACAAGAGGAGAAAGATTTAACATTTGTTGCTAAGAAATATTTACTGACATTAAGAGCTATTATACCCTGGAGTAAATGACCAAGAGCATTTTGGATTTACCACACTGGAGAGCTTTACTAATTATTTAGCTTGACAGATAGTTTTTGGTGAAGGCCATAATCATATTAAGTGATATATAAAGAGTCACTTTCCATTTCAAGAATTACTCAGTGTTCCACTCCTTTAAACAAACAAAAAAGGTGTTTTTGCTTTGCAACAAAAATGCAATTGACAATGATTTCTAGGCTACAGTACTTAACTAAGTTAATGAGTCCACATGAAGTAAAGAGAACCTTACTCGAGACGATGTTTTTGCCTTCTATAGGATTTTTTAAGGGTCAGCAGAAGATAGCTTGAAAATTTATGAACATGAAGGAGCCCTTTTAGAATTGAATAGCTCTAACATGTTATTTCCTTTCATTTGCTTCTCTTTGATAAAATAAACCCTTAGTTTTTCAGCCCCCTCCATATTCATCTCAATGTTGCTAGAAACTAGAATGGTGTTCTGACATAGCAAATACAAATACTCACTGAACGTTTAAATGAATATATGTTTATCTCCCATTAACCCATACAGGCAAATCTTGAGCTTCATCCTAGACCAGAAATACAGAAAAACCTTTCCTTTAGGAATAGAAAATACTGAAAAAAGTGACACTTTATTGTGAAATCTGTCAGATAGTTTCATGTCCCTTCTATGTGACACCTTATAGAGGCTAACACGTGTGCACAATTAATTGGCCAACCTCATACATCAACAATCTCATGGAGCTCTAAGATTCTTATGTTTCAGAGTCAGTTCTATTCCCTTAGCCAGTTAGTAGATTTCCTGGACTCTTGTATAACCAATTTTCTTTTTCCTTTTGACTAATACCTTCTTGTTCTCGCTTTCCCCCATATTTCTCTTATATAATACCCTACCTGAGTTTCTGCTTAGTTACTTAATAAAAAAAAAATTTAATTGAGCTTCTGTTATTTGTTGAAGATTGTGTTTGGACCTACTGATTATTGACTCCTTTATAACATCCACCAGATAAACCTGTTGTTTGGTAAAGCAGAATTTATTAAACATACTGCAATAAGGGAGAAAGCCATATTAACAGGGTTTTATCATTCTCAAAAGGAGACAACAGAGAAGGGTATTTATAGGGTTTTGGGGACTATACTCAAATAGTTTGAGGTGTGTTTTTTAAGATGTGAAGGTTGTCTAGATTAGGCAAAATTCATGACACAATAGTTTAAGATAGACATAAGGCTCTTTGTGAGAAAACAGTTGCCTGAAAATTGAGCTGTTTGCCCAAGTGAAAATGATGTTGTCCAATAAGAGAACTGTTTGTTCAGATGGGCAAACTGGTTGCCTGGATAAATTGGTCTGCAATAATTTCCTGAAACAAACAGCAAAATTATTTATTAGTTTACAGTTTTATCTTTATAATCAAATCATGTTAACATAGGCAGTCTCAGTTCTCAGTTCTGTGAATATAAAATTAAATAAGATGTTTTCCTGATTTCAACACATTTATTATCTAATGTGATTGAAACACATGTAAACAAATAATTTTGGTTGGAGAAGGAGAAAATACAGTATATTAGAGACATAAGGTCAAAAGGACCTAATTGCTAATTGAACATGGGCATAAGGGAAAGAATCTAGACTATTTCCCACTTGTCTTATTTAGTTGTTCTAGCAAATCTTGGCAACACAAAATGAGATAGAAAGTACGGGGGGAAAAGGTGAAGGAGAAAGATAATAGTGTCCATTCTAGACAGGCTAACTTTGAGATAATCAAGTAGTAGGTAGATAGCTAAATGGGTTAGTATTTCATGGAGAGATCTGCAGCAAGGTCTTAAATGTAAGTCTTCAGTCTTAGCTGGTAGCAGAATTCAGGACATAGACAATATCTACTAGAGAATACGCAGAATAAGAAGAAAACCAAGAATTAAACTCTAAATAACTTCGGAAATTATGAGACAAGCAAAGAAGAATCCAGACAAAAAAAAGTCAAGGATATTGTAGAAATCAAGAGAATAAAGAATTTTAAGCAATAGAGAGTCAATGGCATCAAATACTGCAGAAAAGTCACTAAAATATAGGCTAGAAGGAGTCACGTGATCATCGCAACATTAAGAATAACTTTAGTACTAATAATTTCATTGTAAATTCAAAGTAAGAACAACAAATGTGTTGAATGGTAGAACTGTCTTCTAGTTATGTATCTCAATACAAACTCCCTACTGTTTCAGAACAACATAGAAAATAACTTTTCCTTTCAGTAATTTTCATAATCTCTCTTACTTTCCAAATCACTGACTGCAATATTTCAGTGTAATGGAAATTTCTTATTCCTTCTGTCTAACTGAATTTCTTCCTGTGTTTGGGGAATCACCTCATTGTGAAGTTTAGTGGGAAGCAGGTCCAATCTCCTATTACAGAAGCCAAAAATATTAGATACTCTCCTTTCCGTCTTGCCTTTAGCTCAAGCACAGTCAGCAATCTACATTTCACCAATCAGTTACATCAACACTAGACCTTGACCCAAGGCGTAATTTACGATGCCAAGAATCAGAACCTTGCAGGAGGAGTCTGTTCCTGGGAGCCGGAGCCAGATGACTGGCTAAGCAGCTGGGATAGTTGACTGCTTGCTTACAGCAGCAGCAGGAGCAGCTTCCTCAGCAGAGTGGTTCTATGTTATCCTGGCTCTGTAGTAACAAAAGGAATAGTTAACACTGTGAGCGAACTGTGTACTAGGTATTGTCCTCAGAGTTTCATTTTTGCACTCTCACAGGGTTTTTTAATCTCAGCACTGTTGAAATTTTGAGCTGGATAATTCTTTGGTGTGTTCGTTGCAGGGTAGGGAGTGGGGATGTCCAGTGTGTTGTAGGAGGTTTAGCAGCATTCCTGATCTCTACTCACGAGATGCCAGTAGCACTCTGTTAGTTATGATAATCTACTCACTAGATGCCAGTACCACTCTCTTAGTTATGACAATCAAACATGTTTCCAAGTATTGCCAGTTGCCCCCTGGAGGGCAAAATAGCCTTTGGTTTAGAATCACTACTTTAACTTATTCAGTATACACAACCACTCTAAAGTGGGGTTACCAAGCTGAATTCTCCAGGCCTCCAGAAGATTCACTCAATTTCCTTTTGCTAGCTCTAGTAGTTGGGTCTAAATAAGTTTTTGTCTAAATCCATTACTTCTGGCTTCTGCTGTTAGAAAACTAAAACCCACCTGGCTGGAGTTTCTCGTGCCTCTTAATTCTATTCACATAGGAATCTCAAAGTAGTTGCTGTTTTTCCCTTAGAATCTCTCTCTGGGTCTTAAATAGTCAGAACTTTGATGCTAAGGAGATGTTTCCATATGGGAGTGAGTAGCTTGAGAAAGAGGTGGTTTTCTCTGTTTATTCAATCCAGTAAAATGATTTCCAAGCATTAATTAAGTATCTTTTTTTGAATGGGGCCAGTGCCTCTGCAGGTCTCACTAAAGCATTATCAGCAACATCGAAGATTCCACTCTCCCCTTTTAGTGAGGCAACTTGACATCCCATTTTCCAAATAGTAGGTCAGAAGAAGTAACTCTTTTTTCCCTTAAATGTGTGGATGGTGGGCAGTTGGATAATTTGTTCATCCCTTGACTAAGATCTCCCCTGGAGAGCCTGCTTAGTTCTTTGAAGCACTCACCTTCTCCTGGGGGCATCACCTTCATAAGTATTTAACACCCCCCTACTGCTCAGAAATCACTGGGTAAGTCATGAAATCAGGCTTACGCTTGCTCAGAAGCAGTAAGCTGAACATGAAGACCATCACTTTCAAATATGTTGCACCCTTTGGGAGGCCAAGGCGGGCGGACCACCTGAGGTCAGGTGTTCGAGACCAGCCTGGCTAACATGGTGAAACCCCATCTCTACTAAAAAAAAAAAAAAAAAAAAAAAAAAAAGCCAGGCATGGTGGCACATGCTTGTAATCCCAGCTGCTCTGGAGGCTGAGGCAGGAGAATTGCTTGAACCTGGGAGGCAGAAGTTGCAGTGAGCAGAGTATGCCACTGCACTCCAGCATGGGTGACAGAATGAGACTTCATCTCAAAAAAAAAACCATATATATAAAATTATATAAATACATATATGTATGTATATAGCACCCAAACCTCCAGGAAGTTTTGTTTTTGTTATAGAAGCAAATTAACAATATGGGCTTACAGTCTGATAAGTTCCGTATCTTGCCTCAGCTCCTCCTGATTGCTTGGCCTTGGAGGATTTTCCTAGCCTCTCGAAGTCTCAGTTGCCTCACTCAGAAAACAGAGGTAAGCATGTATAAGGTCATTATGAGAGTAAAATGAGATGAGAACACCAAGAACACAACACATATTCAGCAAATGGTGGTTCTCGCTGTTATTATTGTGTCTTTTTCCCTAGCTTATAGATAATTGCTGCTCATTCCTTTTGTAATATGAACTATAGACAAGTTTCCCCAAATTCTCTAAATTCTGTTTCCTAGGATTACCCAGTCTATAATTTTAAACATGCATGCATCACTGTCTGAATCTTGGGTTTTATTTCCCTGCAGCCTTCATAATTTATAAAGAGCATTCATAAGCATCATTTCATTTGACCTTTGAACTATGAAATTAAAAAGGGAAAGCAGGTATTATACAGGATGAATCCACAATGTAGAAAGGTCTTGAAGAATCTCCTCAAAGCTTGTTGACATCTTGTTGGTTGCTAATGGAACCATCACAATGTCATATGTGTCTCATTATGTTTATTTTTCATAAAGTATCTTTTTATGTGATAAATGGGGGGGTTGAACTAGAGGATCACTCAGTTTTTCTGCCACCTGTAATGATCTATGAACTCACAAAACAGGTTCAAGTGAATGGAGACTATGTATTATAAGAGTAGACAGTTGATAAAGGAGGTCTTTGTCAACTTTAAGGCAAACTAGGTGAAAAGGAAATCAGAACCTGATGTAGCCAAAGGTGGAAAGCCACCAAAGTATTTTAACATGCTGCTGGTATGACCCTCTGACCCTACTCTTTACAGTCAGTGCCACCAGATGACTTCTGCATTCCCCCTGCTCAGTTTGGTGTTGCCATTCAGACCCAGCTTTCCAGGATTATGGCCTCATTTCTGGCCTCTCTCACTGGTTCAAGTCAACACTTCATTTCCAACTCCAGCCATTGGAGTGTAACTCCCCACTGTCTACTATGTGGAATATTTTTGTTACTATGTCTAATTTCTGACAGTCTTAACCCCCGACTAGCTATCAATCCTTACTTACTCTCTATCTCTGAGGTTCCAGAAGCAGGAAAATCCCAGAATCTATCTACTAATTTCTGGAAACTGAAAATTTGTTTTTCTAGTCTCGGAAAACTCACTGAATGAGACTTTTGTATCTGAATTTTTCTTATTTCCCAGGACTTCTTAGTATGGACTCAACTGGGTAACCCCCAAGTCTGTGTAAATAAAAGGAATCATTCTTGGTCAGGACTATGGCTATCACCAAGTTGGAATGCCTGCAAAGCTACAAATTTCCCACTTAGGGGAATACAGTGTTTTCCTTTATTGAATCTTCAGGGCATAATGCATTCTCTGATTAGAAAGAATGGCATCTGTGGAAGAAAATAACCTTTGCTAGAGGTAGATGAGAAGCCCCACCTACAATAAACAGACTGATTGTTAGCCTTTTAGAGGGAGCCAAGAATCATGGACCAGATAATACACTGTAAGAATTTGGTACAATTTTTAGAACCTTTGTAACTTTCTTGGTAATGTTATTTTTGCTATTACCATCTGTTTTCCCATAGTGATTAGTACTAAACTTCTTAAAATAAAAGGGTCTGTGTGCCTATCCTCAGGACCTTAAGAGAAAACAGAAGCTTGGCTTCTTACTCTGCAGGCAGGCTTGCTAGGAAATAAACCCAGAAAATAGAGTAGGTGTTAACAACTTCCAAGTAAAGGAAAGAGGACTGAATCCTTGTAGCCTGTAGAAAAGGGGGAAAAAAAGGAGAATTAATTAGGGCCTGAGAAGAGACGCAGGACTGCATAGAACAAAGTCCTTAATGAGATTTCCTGAAAATTTGCCTCTGAAATTTACTGTAAGGTGAACAATTCACTAGTAAAAATGTTCTTGATGGTGAGAGTTAAGGGCTGCTCTTTCTGGATCCCTTGGGATGAGAGTATATATCTTTTATATTTAGGATAGGTTAAGTGGGACCTGAGAGACAGAATTTATGGGAAATACACTAGATTGTGTGTCAGGAGATTTAAGTACAACTCTGAATCTACCTTTCAGTCAGACAAATAAGTCTGTAAATTTGACTTCATCAAAATTGAGAACTGCTCTTTGATGTCACTATTGAGAGACATGAAAAGACAAACTGCAGACTGAAAGAAAACATGTGCAAGGCATACATCTGATAAAGGATTTGTACCCAGAATATATAAAGAACAACTCTCAAATCTCAATGTTAAAATAAATAAATAGTAGGTGGCAAAAAAGTCAACCATCACGTCACCAAAAAAGACATAGAGCTGATAAATAAGCACATGAAAAGGTGCTCAATATCACTAGTCATTAGGGAAAGGCAAATTAAAACCTCAATGAAATATTACTATATACCTTTTAGGATGTCTAAAATTAAGACTGACCATACAAACTGTTAGTGAGGGTATAGAGAAACTGGAATGATCATATACTACTGATGGGAATATGAAGTGGTATAAACACATTAGAAAAGTCTGGCACTTTTTTAAGAAGTTAATTTTTAAGAAAGTAACTTAAGAAATGATCCAGCCACTCCACTCCCATGGGTTTAACTGAGTGAAATAAAAGCATGTGCTTACAAAAACACTTCTACACAAATATTCATAGCAGCTTAATTTGTAAAGCTTAAAATTGCAAATAAACCAAATATCTATCTACAAGGGAATAGATAAACAAATGTGGCATATCCATATAATGGAACACTAGTCAGCAATAAGAGTGGAATAACAGACATTGGAGATTAGAAAAGGTGGAAGAGTGGGATGGGGGTGAGGAATAAGAAATTACCTAATGAGTACAATGGACATTATTTGGGTGATGGTTACACTAAAAGCATAGATTTCATCACTATGCATTATATCCATGTAACAAAACTGTATTTATACACACTAAATGTATGAAAACTTAAAATATAGTAATAAACTATAATACATGTAAAAACATAGATGGCTCTCAAAATAATTACTCTGAGAAAAAAAAAAGACCAAAAAAGTACATGCTTTGTGATTCTATAATTCCATTTTTATAAAATTCTAGAAATATGCAAACTAGTTGGTAGTGACAGAAAATCCTGGGAGATGGGTTTTGGGCTGTGGGGGGATGTTGGCTTGGACATGGGACAGTTAGGGAAGGGGGTAAAAGGGAGGGATTGCAAAGGGGCATGAAAAGAATACTGATACGATGCATATATTCATCGTCTAGATGTTGATGGTTTCACCTTTTTTTTTTTTTAATCAAAACTCATTGTACTCTTTAAGTATATAGTTTATAACTATGTATCTCATGAAAGTTTTTTTAAAGAGTCTGATGAATTGCCCAGAATCAGAGAGGAGATCAAAATCTCTGAGGAATTAATCAATGCAATCAAATGGCTTTATTCTTCTTTTTCCGAGTTATGCTATTCTAATACTCCTGCCACTCTAACCAGATGTTTAAGCCTTTAAGGAAAATAATTATGTCTACCCTAAAACCTTAACCACAGGAGCAACTTAAAGATCATGGTAAGCCCCTTCTTGTGTAATTTACCCCAGAATAATATTGGAAACAGAAATTCCACCTTCAATAAACTCAGACATTTTTAACCCACATCATAATGAAGATTTGGCAATATGGAAAGTGAGCCAACATTAGAGGAACAATACAGCAAGCTAAGAACAAAGACTTTAGGGCCAAATTTCCTGAAATAATATGGTACTGCCATTTAGTAGGTATGCAATCTTGGGCAAGTTACCCTGTGTTCAGTTACCTCATTCGTTAAATGAAGATAATATTATCTCACAGATTTTTGTGATATTGAAATGAGTTATATTTGCAGAGTGCTTAGACCTGCACTAGCAGATAGTAAGCACTACATAAATTTTTGTTAAATAAAATATTGTACAAAGATCTATTTTAAACAAATGTGTGCTGATGAGGATAATAAAAAGCAAGGCTATTGGAAGGATGCCATAAAGGGATAAAGTTATAAAAGTAAGGGGTTTGTTAGAAAGTTCCTATAACAACTGGACCTGTGATTACCCCTTACCTACCCTGTCTCTCCAGGAGATGGTAGGTCTGTTTTCTAGAAAAATGAAATCGGAGAAGCTTTGGAGACTAATATATTATGCTTCAAATGGGCAAGGATGAGCAGTTAGACTGTAAGAAGGGGACAAAATGAAAGCTGTCCCCTGACAGCAGATCCTTCAGAATACCTATCAGGCAACCGAGCTTCCACACCTAGATAATAAAAAAGGAACGCTTCTCCAGAGGACCTGAACCATCCCAAAGATAAGCTATTCGGGTATGCCTAGTGATAAGCCAGTACCCACTAAAGTTGCTTACAAGTAACGTCCACCAAAGAGGATCCCACCATTCACACAGAGGTGCTGTGATGGTTAATTTTAGATGTCAGCTTACACTGGTCTAAGGGATACCTAGATAGCAATAAAGCATCATTTCTGGGTGTGTCTGTGAAGATGTTTCTGGAGGAGACTGGACTGTGAGTCAGCAGACTTGATGGGGAAGATCCACCTTCAATGTGGGCAGATAACATCCAGTCAGCTGGGGACCCAGATAGAACAGAAAGGCAGAGGAAAGATGGATGTGCTCACACACTCTCTCCTGGAGCTGGACCCTCTTCTTCTTCTGCCTTTGGACATCAGAACTCCAGGTTCTCCTGCCTTTGGTCTCTGAGACTTGTATCAGGTGTCCCCTGGGTTCTCAGGTCTTTGACCTTGAACTGAAAGTTACATCATTAGCTTCCCTGGTTCTGATGCTTTGGGGCCTGGGATGAGCCACACTACCAGCTTCACTTGGTCTCCAGCTTGCAGGTGGCTTATTGTGGGACTTCTTAGCCTCCATAATTGCATGAGCCAAGTACCCAAATAAATTTCCTCTCATCTATTTATTATCAATCTATCTACTGTCTGTCTATCATGAATCTAAATAACAAGCAAAGAGAAGCTCTCTAAAATAAAAAGATATTTATTTGGGAGTATGGCATTGCAGTGGGAATACACATGCCATAGTAAACTGTGTGCATATTCAAGGAGGCAAAGGAAGCCAAAGGCTTTTCAAGGAAAAATTAGAAGGATCATATATTGATTTAAAATTATTATCCATTACTATAAAGATCAATAGCAAGAATGAAGTCAGTTCAAGTTTCGACAGGCAGTTAGTTGCTGGGCAGATGTACTTACATAAGTATTTTTTTGTGTAAGGTTGCAATGACTTTCGTGCAAGGTTATAGTTTTTGCAGAGTTTTTTTGTGTTTTGTTACTAGTTTTGTTATTACATAAAAACCCTCTCTTCACAGCTTTCCCTGGCTCTATTTGTCAGAGTTTTGTTGTATTTTGAATCAACTCAAGTGACTCCAATTTTATTCTGACAGTTTTCACACTATCGTATTGATTTTTTCTCTCTGGAGAACCCTGACTAATAAAGCTTCCAAACCAATTATGGTATCCTTACCTTAAATAGGAATAAATAGCCAAAAGTCATGAGTCATTTGAGGAAACCCTTACTTGTGAAACAGAGATCAAAGCAACCATATAAAAAGAAAATAGAAACTATGTAGGAAACAGAACAAGACCTTTAAAATTATCACATTCATGTAACAAGAACAGGACACTATAAACAAGAGTAATCAGAGGGGAAAAGTAGCTTTTTTAATTTAAAAGTAGAATTGTGGTCTTAAGTCGGGTACCTTGGAAGCAGAGCCTGGGAGGGGATTCTTGTTTAAGCGACAGAATGAGGGAAAGCCTTCAGGAGAGTGGAGGAATGCAGGATGGGCAAGACAAAAAACCGACACAAGAATCTGGTCTCAGAGGTTTCTTAAGTCTGGTCTCATGGTGAAAACCCTAGAGTACACATTGTACCACTGAATCAATCTCACTTTGACACAAGGCGCCTTTAAACCTTGATATCAGTTAGTCATCATCTAAATTCTGAACTCCAAGAGGTGTGGTTGCATAGCCCCTGAGGAGAGGCAGCTCCTGGTTGACCAGAAAATTGTCTAGGAAAGGGCATGTTATTATATATCAGCCTATATTCTCAGCAACTAGGGATGGCAGCACTGGCTGGTAAAGAGTATACTACCTGTGTGCAACCTTCTCATTCCCTTCTTTACACATAGAGTCCACTTTTATCCTTTCCTAGCAACTCTTAATAGTCAGACTTTCCTGTTGCTCCAATGAATACACTATGCAAACAATGAGCTTTTGAAATAGTCTGAGTTATTTTGGCTATTTCAACTTTTAGCTTTTTGAAAAATGTAAACAAATAATGGCAAGACTTGCAATACACCTCAGAGCACTCCAAAAACTATATGCCAACTCATAAGCTAACAGCTGGCATCCATCTCCTTTGACTTCTATTTTTGTGTTTGGATTATATAACTGAGGAAGTTTCATTTAAATCTTCATCCATTTTCACTGTATTCATAGATGATCTAGAAAAAAGATGAGAGGAGAATTATCAAAGAAATCATACAAGAAAATTTTCCAAAAGTAAAAAGCATATAACTCCAGATAAAAAGTACCCACTGAGTGCCCAACAAAATGAATTTTAAAAGCCCCACAAAAAGGCACATCATGAAATCTTAGAATGCCAGGGATAAAGAAGAGTTTCTAACGGTTTTGAGACAGAAATCAAACACTATTTTTATAAGCCTTTTGGCACTATTTGACTTTTTTAAAACTACAAGTCATAACATAACACAATATATGCATTACTGAAAAATCTTAGAATCCACAAAACTGATCCCTAAAAGTAACAGTGCTTATGGAGAAAAATACGGTTGAGGAAGGCTCTTCAAAACTTGGCCAAACTTCTGTTTTTCCTTCCTCGGTTACATAGTTTGTTAAAACACACACACACACATCCCTAAAACCCAATAACAGTTCTAACAAAAATGCACATATGTTTTCAAAGTTAGTATGAAGGAATAGAACAAGAGGACATATAATTAGCAAAAAATCCAACTAAGAGCAAAATTCAGATTGTTTGTCTAAGAAGTAGTAGGCCAGGTCAAGTCATGGCAGGGGTGATGTGGTGTCTCATTTTTAAACCTTTTTTATTATATGATACATAAGGTCAGAATATAATACAGAATTTTAGTGAAAAGAAACTTACAGATCTAATCCAATTCCCCAGTCTGGTGGGCACTTGCTATCATGAAAATCGAAGAGCAGATTCACTGAGGGACTGCTTAGACTAAGGGATCCTAATCCCTGTTCTCTTCATAGATTCAAAACTATTTTAAATGGATTCATCAGGAGGTTCTAGAGACTCTGTGTTGAGTGAGTACAGGAAGTACTAAAAAGAGACAATCCAGAAAAACAAAATCCACATATGTACAACCAACTGACTTTCAACAAAGGCTCCAGGAGCACATATTCAAGAAAACATAGTCAGTTCCTTCAATAAATGGCTCTGAGAAACTAGGATATCCACATACAAAAGAATGAAAGTAGACCACTATCTCTCACCACTTTCAAAAAATCAACTTATAATGAATTAAAGATTTAAATATAAAGCCCAAAACTATGAAACTACTAGAATAAAACAGGTAAATGCTTCATGACATTGGGTTGGGCAAAGTTTTTTATTTATTTTTTATGAAGCCTCAAAAGCACAGGCACCAAAGGAAAAACAAATAGGATTACATAAAAAATACTACTGCACAGCAAAGGAAACAATAGAATGAAGGGCCAACCTACAGAATGACAGAAAATATTCACAAACTATGTATCTGACAAGGAATTAATGACGAATATGTAAAGAATTAATAGCAAAAAAAATTAAAAATGGGCAATGTATCTGATAGACATTTTGCAAAAGAAGACATACAAATGGGCAGCAGGTATATGAAAAAATGATCAACATCACTAATCAGGGAGATGCAAATCAAAATCACATGAGATGTTACCTCACTCCAGTTAAAATGACTACCAAAAGACAAAAAATAATAAATGCTAGCAAGAATGTGGAGAGAAAGGAATTGTTATACCCTGTTGGTGGGAATGTAAATTAGTATAGCCATTACGGACAGTAGTATGGAGGCTTCTCAAAAAATTTAAGTAGAACTATTATAGGCCCTAACAATCCTACTACTGTATATATATCCAAAGAAATAAAATCCGTATGTTGAAGAGATATCTGCACTTCCATGTTGGTTGCAGCACTCTTTATAACAGCCAAGATATGGAATCAATCTAAATGTCGACCAATGGACAAAAGAATAAAGGAAATGTGGTATGTATGCACAATGGAATACTATTTAGGCATAAGAAGAAAAGTCTGCCATTTACAGAAACATGGATGGAACTGGAGGTCTCTTTGTTAAGTGAAAAAAGCCAAGCACGGAAGGATAAATACTGCATGATCTCACTCATGTGGAATCTTAAAAAGTTGATTTCATAAAAGTAAAGTAGAATAGTGGTTACCAGAGACTGGAGAGAGATGAGAGGAGGAGGATGAGAAGTTAGCAGGTATAAAGATACAGTTAGGAGGAGTAAGTTCTGGTGTGTGTGTTTTTTTGTTTTTGTTTTTGTTTTTTTTTGTAGGGTAACTATAATCAACAATAATGTATATTTCAAAAGAGCTGAAAGAGAATTTTTAATATCCTCACCATAAAGGTTGTGCAACCTTCCTGACTCTCCAGTACAAAATATTTTTCCACTCAGTGCCTTTAATTAAAGAAGTACAGACGACCCGGTGTGGTGGTTTACGCCTGTAATCCTAGCACTTTGGGAGGCCAAGGCAGGCAGATCATGAGGTCAGGAGATCGAGACAATCCTGACTAACACGGTGAAACCCCGTTTCTACTAAAAATACAAAAAAATTAGCCGGGCGTGGTGGCGGGCGCCTGTAGTCCCAGCTGCGCGGGAGGCTGAGGCGGGAGAATGGCGTGAACCCGGGAGGCGGAGCTTGCAGTGAGCCGAGATTGCGCCACTGCACCCGAGCCTGGGCGACAGAGGGAGATTCTGTCTCAAAGAACAGAAAGTATAGAAATTGGAGGAAAAGAATAAGACAAAAAGGAGAGAGAATTATAATTTTTAGAATTTCTTTGATTCAGACTATTAATAGTAATTATAGCCCTTTCCTGAGATATATTGAAACAGAAAGGGGCAGAGATGACTTTTATGCTTCAGACCAGGGGTTCAATGTTATTAATGGCCTTGACTTTTTTCCTAACTTTTTCTCAGATGTGAATAGACCTTCTGGGAAAGAGAGAAAATAAAGATTATGGAAGATACTCCCCAGGAGCATTTATAATTTTAAGCTGGGTAATCCTGGGTCTTAGGGCACGTTTGCGTTTTTTAAAGGTTGCCAATTTTATTGTCATATAATTGTTAACTGATGTTTATTTCATGTATTTTTTATTTTTTAAGACTTTCCAATTTTCTGGCTTGGATATGTGCTATAGCTTGTAGTATGGGATATCACAGGATGTGTGTGTTGCAGGCAGTGGGGTTGTTGTTGCTTAACACTAGTTATCAAGACATGATTCTATTGGAAGCATTTTCCTAAGTGATCTTAGCTTTGTTAACAGATACCACCTGCTGGGTTCAGTGACAGCTTTCTCTGATACTTAATGACAATTTCTTTTAATTTAACATTTTTAATGAAACTAATGTAGGAGTTAAAATTGGAGAAAGAGTACACTGGTACCATAATTGGCTTCAAACCTACCAATTAAACATTATATGAATTAAAGTTTTATGTGTTTTTAATTGTACCTTCAATAAGTGAAGAGTACAGCTTGTCTGTTAAATATACAATAAATTATTTAACTATTGGATTTAGTCCTGAATTTCATAGGTTTTAATTATCAGCAGAAACTGCAGAGAGATGACAACGGAGAAACATGGAGAACGTATGGTCAAAAAGAGCCTATCTGCTTCTCAGTATAAGAAAACATCCAACCACATGATGGTCCTCGTGTAATTATAAAGTTGTGATCAGTACTGGTCACAGAATGGATATTAACTAGCCTCACTTAAAAAACAAAAACAAAAACAAAAAAACCTCAGGTTTTAAGTTGATAGCCTATTGCTTGGTGTACAGAAAATAAGCTGCAGTTGTCTATCAATTCAAAATATTTTTATAGCAATGGTTCAGATTTGAGAACAAAAAAGTAGGTTGCCTAGTTCTCATGTTGCTAAATAAAAAGCCTTCTCTGGAATGCATCCCAATCCTAATGGTAGTTTGCAAAGTAGATAACAAGAGAAGAAGACATTAACCGAATTCCTCCCAAGACCTGTGAAACACAGGGGAAATTTGTAATTATTCATTCCTCCAACCTGCCTCCCACTTACTGAGCAACTCTTATGTGCAAGGCACTCAGCCAGGTGCTGCCTGCACAGGGATGTTAGTAAAATATCAGCTGGGCTTGTGGAAGATGGAGACAAGTACAGTCAGTTTTACCCTAAGCCAGTGAGTACCTCATATTCTATTCACACAAAGGGCATTGTCTCAGGGTTTAGGAATTACTCTAGAAAAGAAAACTAAAAGAGAATTTGGTTCTTGCAAGTTGTATCCAAGTACCCTTATTTTAAATCCAAGGTGTTATTTTTGATGGGATATTCATTTCACTGTGCTTGAAAAAGAGACCTTGTAATTCTTTAGACAAGCCTGGCAGCTGCAGCTTTATTATAAAACCACAGTGAATCCCATATCCACTGTCATTAAAGCATACTGTGAAACGATTCAGTGACAGGTCTCGAAAGACAGGGCGAAAACCTTGGCAAGAAAGGAGTTACGATGATATGTGATTTGGTGATCCCCAAATTATTAAACTAGATAATGAGACTACAACAATCCCCTCAATAAACTCAATTCTCTGGGTCTCCTGCTGGCTACGTTCATTACTTCAGCTGGGAACATTGCCTTAATGACATCTGCAAGGCTTAATACTCTGTAGACTCCACACTGTGCCTATGGGATCATTCATACCTCGCTGGAATAAACAAAGCTTTTGGAAATAAGGAGAGATGGCAAGTGGGCCTGGTGCTGAGGGAGATGCACAGGAACACCAACAGAGGCTCATGTCCCCTCATCATTTCTCATTTACCTGGATGCCTCTTAGGGCTGGAATAGCTGACTAGAGATGAAGAAAGAAATTTGGGGCAGCTGCTGAAAGAAAAAACAGGACTTGCTTAATGAGGTTGATGAGTTCCCTGTTCAAAGAAGTAGCCCCAGTAACATAAGAGCTCATATTCCCTTTATGAGCCCTTTTATTGCAGTGGGCTCGTGTCATCACCTACTGTTTTGCCACTGGATCTTCTCTGTTCCAATGTTTGATATGTCTCTGAATGATTTGACCTCCATGCTCTGGCTTGCTTCTTCCATTTAAGGCTTGGTCTCTCATTTCATTTGGATTTCATTTTTCCCATATAGTGCCCCTCATTTCTGTCTGCATTAAAAAAAAAGTCACCTATCCATCATCTCCGTACCATACTGGTTCCTTCCTTTCTTACACTTCCATAGAGTTTCAGAAAACATATTAGTCATTTTGAAAGTGTTCAGTGTTGCGCTTGGTACTATTTAGGGTCCCTCTCTCTGGACGTGTCTTCCTTCCTTTCCTACCCTTAGCCTACATCAGTGTCTGTTTTCCCTCCAGAGTAGAGGCCCACAGACTAAGTCTTGTCTACTACCTCTTTTGTAAATAAAACGTTATTAGGACACAACCACACTCATTTCTCTAAGGCTGCTTTACCACAGAGTTGAGCTCTTAGAGATTATATGATGGTCCTTAACAGAAAAAAATGCCTGTGAACTTCTCCGTATAGACTCTCTTTTAGTGTTCTGTTCTTCTGTCACCTATTCTTAATTAG
This sequence comes from Macaca thibetana thibetana, assembly GCF_024542745.1. Lineage (NCBI taxonomy): Eukaryota > Metazoa > Chordata > Mammalia > Primates > Cercopithecidae > Macaca > Macaca thibetana. The sequence continues at coordinate 57,694,653 of NC_065590.1, forward strand.
GCAAAGATCACAAGGTTAGGAAATGCAACCAGAAGTGACACCAAACTACAAATGACCATTAACTTTACAGAAGGATAGTTTCCATTCTCAATTAAGAGTTAGTCCTCACTATTCCCTAAATGTAACATGCTGCTTCTGTCTTTACCACATTCTAAAATAGAAGTCACTTTTCTACTCATGATTTAAACCCAGCTCAAGCACTGTCACTTCCGTGAGGCCTTTTGGATTGATTGTGGTGGCTTGGACGATTTCTCACCTTCTGAGATATACAACCTTTCTCTATCTTGCTGGCTCACCTGTTGTTGCTGAACGTCTCCTGTCCTTCTCTTCCCTTAGCCTTCCTTAGTCTTCTAATTTATAATTTAAGGTGAATATTTTTTTTTTATTGCTTGAGACTGCCATGTAGTTTTCTTTTTACTCTAAGTAAATTTTTGTTTGTTTGTTTAAATGAAACGCAAAGAGATGCAGTGGCTCACACCTGTAATCCCAGCAATTCGGAAGGCTGAGACAGGTGATCACTTGAGTCCAGGAGTTCAAGACAAGCTTGGGCAACATGGCAGAACCCCATCTCTATAAAAAATACAAAAAACTAGCTAGGCATGGGCTGTAGTCCCAGCTACTTGGGAGGCTGAGGTGGGAGGATCACTTGAGCCCAAGAGGCAGAGGTTGCAGTGAGTCAAGATAGTGCCACTGCATTCCAGCCTGGGTGACCGTGAGACCCTATCTCAAAAAAAAAAAAAAAAAAAAAAAAAATGCAAAAAACAAAACAAAAAAACAAAAACATACATAGTGCTTTTAGCTAAGATGAATAGTGGAAAATAGAAATGTCTCCGTCTTCTACAAATGAACACCTTATTCTAGTCTTTCCTATTCTCAATGAGAATTTCTATATTGACCATTGGCTCTGAAACAGCATCTCTAGTAGATGTAAGGCACAATATTTATGAAGGAATATAGACTGAGGGCCAACACAGTATTTTATTTGAAATAGTTCAAATTTTTTTTTTAATTATAAGTATTCAATTAAAATCTGTATTCCCAACTTCACTATAAAAATCAGAAAACCTAGTACTACCAGAATTTCCATGTGGTTCCAAGCAAGTAAAGATCAGCAGCACTTCTCCCTTTAGAAGGGCTGGGGGCTTTCTCATTTCTGGTTCACCATATATCTCAACACTCCTATTAGCCTATGCTGGGCCAATCTCATCATTTGTGCTGTCTACTCATTCCCCGTAGGTATTTAATTTGTGAATCCTGATCTAAGCCAAATATCAAAGGGACAAAAACATTTGAAAACAGACATATTACAGAGATGGTTATTAGTAGTTGTTTAATAAAACTAGAAGTAGAGATAGCATAATGGGTAGAAATAACAAATACATGGAATAATATCCCAGATATGTCAGCCTAGAGCCATTATTGCTGAAATGCTGAAAGAGAAACAAAACTCAGCCTCGGAGCTTTGACTATCTGTGTAGGTAACCAAGACCAAGCTAGTCTCTGGATTTGAAAGGAGCATGTTGTAGTATATGGTAATGTGGGTGTTAAGGGCTGACTTGTGTCCTTCCAAAATTTGTATGTTAAATTGCTAACCTCCAGTATCATAATGTGACTGTATTTAGAGACAGGGTCTTTAAAGAGGTGATTAAATTAAGACAAATCCATTAGGGGAGACACAAATCCATTATGACTGGTGTTTTTGTTAAGAAGAGATTAGGACATAGAGACAATAAAAACATGTGTTCATAGAGATAACCATGTGAGAAGGCAGCAAGAGGGCAGCCATCTGCAAGCCAAGGAGAGAGGCCACAAAAGAAACCAAACCTGCTAGCACTTTGATCTTGAACTTCTAGCCTCCAGAAGCATGAGAACATAGATTTCTGTTGTTTAAGCCACCATATCAGTGGTATAATATTTTGTTATGGCATCCCTAGCAAGTTAATACACTAGAGGCTTTATAATAGTCCCTTCTTGGTCTTATACAAGGTTTGTCCCTTCACTCTTTTGTGACTCTGAAAAGCACTTGTCCTTTCCCACTTTCACACAAGCCATTCTCACAGCCCCTCTACTTTATCTTCACCAACCCATACCTGTCTCCATCTGTATGTGAGGTGACAATTGCCAAGATGCCACAGCTTGCCAAATATCCATCCCTGTGAGATAAAAAAAATGGAGACTCTGGAAATGTGACATTCATATGTATTTTTTCCTGTATTCAGCCTAGGCACACACAGCAAAACAGAACTATCAATTATTTCATCGCCAGTTCAGAGTTACTTTTACTGACGTTGTTCCTAAGATATCATATATCCCTATCTTTGCAATATTCTGTTGTCCAGAAGACCCTAATTGCAGATGATTCCTCTCTTAGCTATTATAACATCCCTCTTTGTTACTGATTCAAGAAAACTGGCCTGGAACTTTCTTCTTCAGAATCATCATTTTTGGGGGTCAATCTGTGAAGGCAATTATGGCATGTTGAACAAGGGTCCCTTACAGCAGGCATGGGGTCCTGCTGGATGAATTTTCATGGTGTGTACACTAAACAGGACAAATATTCAACGTGGCCTTTCAGTTTATGTAAATTAGAATACAGTCTTGACAATCACATAATTTTTTGCGCTGTTGCAAAAGCATCGCATATTTCTTTGCACTTTTGAAAGATAACCCAAACAGAGTGTGAGCTTTTTGGAGAAAAAGAGCTTGTTTTTTTTTTTCTTTATGTGTCTTACTGACCATGTTGCTGGAATCTGACATTCTTTTAGACAATCACTTGTCTCGGTCGTAGCTTTGCCCTAGCTATAAATTCCCCTTGTAATATTTCATCAGACTTTTGCAGTGATTAGCATTATTCAGCATGGATATTAGCTGAAGACAATTCCTTGAAAGGAAATTTATCATGGAGTTTGGGGTTTACAGAGAGATGTTCCTCTTAGCAAAGAGGGTACCCATTTGAGTGCCAGATGGGAAGGGTCTGACTGTTTATCCAGGGGAGAGCAGAAGAGAGTGACTCAGGCCCAAAATGAAGAATGCCACCAATATGGAAGATGAGAAAGAAATCAGAAATATTAGCATCTTGCTAAGCTCTGTGTGGAAAATCTAACCAGAGTTCTCACAAGGTAGAGACTTAAGATACTGGTTTCCTAGACATTGGGCCATGTGAGAACATCCTCAAATCTAACTGTTCTTTTGTCTAACCATAGTCAGTACTGTCATATACAGGTTTCTTGTTTAAAACTTAAAATGTTACCAAAAAAGCATAAGAATTACAAAAAGTTAGATTAACCAGAATAACCTACCTTTAGAATAAATATTTGTGGGTTTTTTGCAAATATTTTATATTTATATATATAAATATATTTTAGAATATATATTGCTTAGAAATAAATATTTGTTTTTAGAATAAATATTTGGTTTTTATGGGATTTGCAATAGGTCTCCTTCAAATAATACATTCACTTATTACAATTTTTGATGTGTCTGTATCTCAGTGTGATTATAATAGGTTTCTCAAAACCATAAATATGACTTTAAATAAAACCTAAGTGCATGAAGTATAAAGACACTAGTAAGTGTATATATATTAAAAATATATTAATATACATGCACAAACATAAACTCCAAAAGCATATAAGTGCACACATTCACACATGTACACTTAAACCTGTGCACAAATTCATACCAACCACTTCCCTTTAGGTTTTAATTAAAGTGCCAATTCCAAAGATTGATGATTTTCAGGAGTAAGTACTGAAACAACTAAATAAAAGGCCGGTGGCATTTTTGACAGCTGACATGGTGACGGGGATGCATTGCCCAAGTTTTACTGGAATAAATCATCTTCATGCTAGCTTTCACCTTTGACTCCATTTCTCTCCTTGCTCCCAAATAGGTTCTGGGAGAGATGTCTGCTTAGGCAGAAATCAGATGCAAGGATCAGAGATCTATCCACTCCAAAATCTTTCCTGAAATTCTGTGTAAAGCAGTAAGAATGAAAACATACATCATTAAGCATTTTATTAACTGGCTCGAAGACTTAGTTTTCCTTTCTACGTCTCATCCTCACTGTGGTCATCCAAGCCAAGAGAGTATGGTAAACCAATGGGAAGAGAGTACATCTGGGGAAAAGACAAAGAGGATGCATTCTTCAAAAAGCACATTTCACGTTTAGATTTTAGTCCCCTGCTGCTGCGGGCAGTGTGACACAGTCTGCTGTTGCTGCTGGCCAGGACCTTTCCCACATCCCCAATCCTCTTTCTCTGGAAAGATACACCCTCTGATAAAAACAGTCACAATTTAGAAACCTTCATTTCCTGAACAGAGCCTTCCAGCCACACTAAATGCATCTGGGTGAAATTGAGTTAAGTGATTTAAAACATTTTATAGACTATATCCCCTTAATATATCACCCAGCCTAAGAAGATTTATTTAGATGAAATAAGAAATGACCTTAAACTCTATCTTGCACTTGTGCCAAACCTCAAACAAACTTCAGGTTTACAAATAGTTATTATTTTTCCTCAGTCTTCTCATTTGGGGAATGTACTCTACTTTCTAACCTGTAATGAAGCAAATATATAAATTATTCTAAAATAAATTAACTAGATATATTTTTCTCATTTTGCTGAAATCACAGACTGTGCACATGGATATCACGTAAGTGTCCAAAAATATTTTTTGGCACCAAATATAAATGTCTGAATACTTACTATGAATCTCACATTTTATACATTCAATATCATGCAACATGATAGTGCACACATTTAACGAATGAAAATGTCTTTATTTCCCCCATACTTGTATAACCTAATGTTACACTGTCTTAGCAACTATTGACAGTTAAATCTTATTGCTTGCGTGTACTGTGAAAATAATGACATTTTAAAAACTTCTAAGTCAAGTAAACTTTTCTGATACATATAATTTTAAAAAATTAAACAGATAGGCCGGGCGCGGTGGCTCAAGCCTATAATCCGAGCACTTTGGGAGGCCGAGACGGGTGGATCACGAGGTCAGGAGATCGAGACCATCCTGGCTAACATGGTGAAACCCCGTCTCTACTAAAAAAATACAAAAAACTAGCCGGGCGTGGTGGCGGGCCCCTGTAGTCCCAGCTACTCGGGAGGCTGAGGCAGGAGAATGGCGTAAACCCGGGAGGCGGAGCTTGCAGTGAGCTGAGATCCGGCCACTGCACTCCAACCTGGGCGACAGAGCGACTCCGTCTCAAAAAAAAAAAAAAAAAAAAAAAAAAAAAAATTAAACAGATAATAGCTAGACTTGCTCTCAATAACTCTCATAATCTTCCAATAAATATATGCCAGTCCTAGGCAAACATCCGGCATAAGCTTCCTCTTGTTTCTACTTTTATATTTGAGTTAAGTAATGAATAAATTTTGTGTAAATACTCTTAAACTCAGTAAAAAATACAGACATTTTCACTTTTTCTCTAAGACTTCCATTTAGGATTCACTAATGTCAGATATGAAGTGTTATTAGCATCACCATTATCTAATGATACAAATGAACCTATATGTTCTGCCCTGCATTCAGAGCTACAAATAAAGGATAATCCATATTTTGTTACAATCTGGACTTTCTTAAAGTAGTCTTGCTGCTCCTCCTGAACTCTTTTAGATTAAATTAACTCAAAAACAGTATTTTAATATAATGGATATTGGCAGTATCAGATAAGGCATTATGAGTCTCATGGCATATTTTAAAGATATACATGACCAATGGACATAGGTTGGTAGAAAATCAGCTGCACTCCGGCCAGGTGCAGTGACTGATGCCTGTAATCTGAGCACTTTGGGAGGCCAAGGTGGGTGGATCACAAGGTCAGGAGTTTGAAACCAGCCTGGTCAATATGGTGAAACCTCGTTTCTACTAAAAATACAAAAATTAGCCAGGCGTGATGGGGGGTGGGGGGAGAGGTTAGTCCTAGCTAATCGGGAGGCTGAGGCAGGAGAATCACTTGAACCCAGGAGGCGGACGTTGCAGCGAGCCAAGATCACACCACTGCACTCAAGCCTGGTGACAGAGTGAGACTCCATCTAAAAAAATAAAAAATCAGCTGTATTCAGGGCCACAAATAGGCATAGAGAAGAACATGAAGCTGAACCTCAATTTGAGACTTACTTGCTGAGATTTTCCCAGTATTGGTTTATGTTTGATGTGGCTTTGCTGTGTCCCCACCTAAAATCTCATCTTAAATTGTAATCCTCATAATATCTACGTGCCGAGGGTGGGACCAAGAGTGGAGGTAATTGGATCCTGGGGGCAGTTTCTCCCATGCTGTTCTCTCTATGGTTAGTGAGTCTCATGAGATCTGATGGTTTTATAAGCATCTGGCATTTCTCCTGCTTGCACTTACTCCATCTTTCCACCCTGTGAAGAAGGTGCCTTTCTTCTCCTTTGCTTTCCACCTTGATTCTAAGTTTCCTGAGTCCTTCCCAGCCATGCAGAACTGTGAGTCAATTAAACCTCTTTTCTTTATAAGTTATCCAGTCTCAGGTATTTCCTTATACCAATGTGAGAACAGACTAATACACCACCCAAATCTCATGTCAAATTGTAACCCCCACGTGTCAGGGGAGAGACCTTGTGGGAGGTGATTGGATTATGCGGGCGGTTTTCCCCATGTTCTCATGATTGTAGGGAGTTCTCATGAGATTTGATGCTTTAAAAGTATGTGGCAGTTCACTCCTCACTGTCCCTCTCTTGCCACTGTGTAAAGAAGTTCAAGGTCCTTGTTTCCCTGTTGCCACAAGGTCTCTTCCCTGACACATTATATAATATACTATAATATATAGTATATATTATAGATTTTATTATAAATTATATAGAATAATATGTAGATTTTATATATTTTTGCTGTGAATATTTGGGGTTAAGCTTCTTAGATAGGAAGGCTATATGCATAGATTTTAAGAGCATAGACTCTCATTTAAGACTTTTTGTGTTTAAGTACTGATTCTGCCACTTACTACATGTTTAAGTCTCAATTAAAGTGGGTACAGATGTATCTGCCCTAAAGAATTATTCAGGAAATTCACTGACATAATAGATGTGCCACAGTATCTAGTACATTGACAGTACTCCATAAATGTAAGTTATAGTAACAATTGTATTTTAATGATTTATTGGAATCTTAAACTTTTTATTTTTGTTTATGGAAATCTTCACCGCCTCTGATTATTGAGGTGTAGGAAGGTGTTTTTCAAGCCCACTAACCTCTTTCAGTTTAGAGTTCTTATGCTGATCTCTTGTGGGAAGACAAAATGACACTCTCCCTAGTTGTCATTAGAATATTCCCATGTCTGTCCTACCTTCTAATAGGACTTCTGGTATTAAGCTTTACCTACTGATTCACTGGGTTGGCCTTTTCTCTCATGCTCTTTTCTCACCTGGCCTTAATAGCTATTAGTAGACTTTTCTGATGACACCACCCTACTTCTCACAAGCTAAGTACAAGCAATTCTTTTTACTAACAAATTATCACTGATTAAGATACTTGAAATATAAACAATCTACTAAAACTATCAAATATTTTATTAAACCTCTCACATTTTGTTACATTTTAGCTTTTGCTGGAATAAAATCTTCTAGCCCCTCTTAGAAATGAGGTCAATGCTACTCAAGGTATAGTTGGTGGTCCATAGCAGTCCAGAAACTGTTAGAAGTCCATAGGCAAAAAAGAAGTTTGTGTCAGAATATAAATCAACTAAGTCACTAGGCACATTGTTTAGTTTAGCTGATTTTTTTTTTTTTTTTTTTTTTTTTAGTAGAAAGCTCTGTGTTGGTGGTTTATTTTTTAGCCAACTGGTAACAAATTGTTCGCACACTAAGTGTTGCACCAGGCTAGAACCTGGGCTAGATACTAGAGATACAACACTGGGCAAGATAAAAAAGATCTGTTCTCTCCTGCCCATCTGCTACCTGAATTTGGAGTGATGAAGGAGACACTGTTAAATACTATGATACAAGCTACTCAATTTTAAGCACGATAACTGCTAAGAAGAAAGTAAGATTAATGAGATAGAGTAAAACCGGAGGAAATGGTGGAAGGCTTACATAGGAGGTAATATTTGGAATGAGACTTAAAGCATATCAAGAAGCCAGGCATGCAAAGATGGGTGGAAGGAAGAGCATTCCAGTAAGAGGAAAAGTCTAGCACATAACCTTAAAGTGGAAACAAGTTGGTGTTGCCCAGAAAATGAAAGGTCAGAGAGAATACTCAAATAAAATCAGAGATGAAAAAAAGACATTACAGTAAAATACACAAAATACAAAGAATTGTGAGACTTATGAACAACTGTGTACCATCAAATTTGGTAACAGAAGAAAGGGACAAATTGCTGGACACATACAACCTTAAGATTAAATTATGAAAAAATGGAAATTCTGAACAGAGCAATAATGAGTAAGGAAATTGAATCAGTAAGAAAAAGTCTTTCATCAAAGAAAATCCCAGGGCCTGATGGATTAACTGCTGAAGTTTACCAAACACTTAAAGAACTAATACCAATTTTTATCAAAGTATTCTAGAAAACTGAAGAGAAGAGAATACTTCCAAACACATTTTGAGTCCAGCATTACTCCAGCTCTAAAACTGGACAGCGACACAACCTGAAAACAAACAAACAAAGAAAACTACAGGCCAATATTTCAGATGAACATTGATGCAAAAATTTTCAGAAAACGAGTAAAATGAATTCAACAGCATATTAAAAAGATCACTCATATAATTAAGTGAAATTCATCACAGGGATGCAAGTATGATTTAACATATAGAAACCAATAAATGTGATACACCACATTAACAGGAAGACAAAAGCCATATATGATCATTTCAATAGGTACAGAAAAAGTATTTGACAAAGGTTAACATCACTCATGATAAAAACTCTCAATAAAATACCTTCTTATAGAAGGTATATATCTCAACACAATAAAGGCTATAATATAAGAATTCCACAGGTAACAGCATACTGAATGGGAAATTTGAAAGTTTTTCCCCTGAGATCAGAGAGAAGACAAGGATTCGCACTCTCACCATTTTTATTCAACAGAGTACTGGAAGTCCTAGCCAGAACAATTAGGCAAAAGAAAGAAATAAAAAGGCATCCAAATTGGAAAGGGCGGTGTCAAATTGTCCATTTGCAGATGACATGATTTTATATAAAGGAAACCCTAAAACCTTCACCAAAAAACTGTTCAAAGTAACAAATTGAGGAAAGTTGCAGAATACAAAATCAGCATACATAAATCAGCAGGGTTTCTATACACTAATTGTGAACTACCTCAAAAAGAAGTAAAAGAAATTATGTTTTTAATAGCCGTAAAAAAATAAGATACCTAGAAATAAATGTAACCAAGGAGGGAAAATATCTCTACATTTACCACTTTACTAAAAGAAATGGAAGAGGACACAAATATCCTGTATTCATGGATTGGAAAATTAATACTGTAAAAATGGTCATACTACTCAACATAATACATTGTTTAATGCAATCCCTATCAGAACATTCAATAACATTCTTTACAGAAATAGAAAAAAAAAGTCCTAGAATTCATATAGAACCACAAAAGACCATAAAATAGTCAAAACAATCCTGAGCAAAAGGAACAAAGCTCAAAGCAGCATGGTACTTGACTTCAAAATATACAACAAAGCTATAGTAAGCAAAACAGTATAGTACTGGCATAATAACAGATACAAAAACCAAAGAAACAAAATAGAAACCCCAGAAATAAATCCATGTACCTCCAACCAAATGATTTTCTTTTTCTTTAATTTTTATACTTTCAGGGGTACACGTGCAGATTTGTTATATATGTAAACTGTGTCATGGGGGTTAGTTGTACAGATTTTTTTGTCACCTGTGTGCTAAGCATAGTACACATAGTACATAATAGTTATTTTTGCTGATCCTCTCCTTCCTCCTACTCTGCTTTCTCAAGTAGACCCCAGTGTCTGTTGTTCCCCTCTTGGTGCCCATTGGTTCTCATTATTTAGCTCCAATTTATAAGTGAAAACGTGATATTTGGTTTTCTGTTCCTGCCTTAGTTCACTAAGGATAATGACCTCCAACTCCATCCATGTTCAAAGGACATGATCTCATTCTTTTTTATGGATACGTAGTATTCCGTGGTGTATATATATAGCATATTTTCTTTATCAAGTCTACCGTTGATGGGCGTTTAGGTTGATTTCTACATCTTTGCTATTGTAACTAGTGCTGTAATGAACATATGAGTGTGAGTGTCTTTATGGTAGAATGATTTATACTTCTTTGGGTATATATTCACTATTGAGATTCCTGGGTTAAATGGTACTTCAATTTTTAGGTCTTTGAGGAACCACTACACTGCTTTCCACAATTGTTGAACTAGTTTACACTCCCAATAACTGTGTATAAGCATTCTTCTTCCTCCACAACCTTGCCAGCATCTTTTTTTTTAACTTTTTAATAATAGCCATTCTGACTGGTGTTAGATGGTGTATATGATTGTGGTTTTGATTTGCATTTCTTCAATGATCAGTGATAGTGGGCTTTTTTTCTTATGCTTATTATATGGCTATATGTCTTCTTTTCAAAAGTTTCTGTTCATGTACTTTGCCCACTTTTTAATGTTTTTTTGTTTGTTTTTGTTTGTTTGTTTGTTTGCTTGCTTATAAGTGTGTTTAAGTTCCTTATAGGGATATTAGACTTTTGTCAGATACATAGTTTACAAATATATTGTCCCACTCTGTAGGTTGTCTGTTTACGCTGTTGATAGATTCTTTTGCTGTGCAGAAGCTATTTAGTTTAATTAGATCCTGTTTGTCAATTTTTGCTTTTGTTGCAATTGCTTTTGGCATCTTAATCATGAGAACTTTATCAGTTTTTGTGGCCAAAATGGTATTTCCTAGGCTGTCTTCCAAGGTTTTTATGGTTTTGTGTTTTACATTTAAGTCTTTAATCCATCTTGAGTTGATTTTTCTATATGATGTAAGTAAGAGGTCCACTTTCAATCTTTTGTGTATAGCTAGCCATTTATCCCAGCATCATTTATTGAATAGGGAGTCCTTTCCCCATTGCTTGTTTTTTTCAGTTTTGTTGGAGATCTGATGGTTGTAGGTGTGTGGCATTATTTCTGGGCTGTCAATTCTGTTCCATTGGTCTATGTATCTGTTTTTGTACCAGTACCATGCTGTTTTGGTTACAGTGGCCCTGTAGTATAGTTTTAAGTCAGGTAATGTGATACCTCCAGCTTTGTTCTTTTTGCTTAGGATTAACTTGGCTATTCAGGCTCTGTTTTGGTTCCATATGCATTTTAAAATAGATACTTCCATTTCTGTGAAGAATGTCATTGGTAGTTTGATATGAGTAGCATTGAATCTGTAAATTGCTTTGAGTGGTATGGCCATTTTAACAGTATTCTTCCTATCTATCAACATGGAATGTTTTTCCATTCATTTGTGCCATATCTGATTTCCTTGAACAGTGTTTTGTCATTCTTGTGGTAAAGATCTTTCACTTCCCTTATTAGCTGTATGCTTAGGTATTTTATTCTTCTTGTGTCAATTGTGAATGGGATTGCATTTCTGATTTGGCTCTCAGCTTGGATGTTGTCAGTTTATAGAAATTCTACTAATCTTTGGATATTGATTTTGTATCCTGAAACTTTGCTGAAGATATTAGCCAAAGGAGCTTTTTGGGTGAGACTATGGGGTTTTTGAGATACTGGATCATGTTATAGACAAACAGGAATAGTTTGACTTCTTCTCTTCCTATTTGGATGCCTTTATTTTTTTCTCTTGCCTGATCACTCTGACTAGGACTTCAAATACTATATTGAGTAGTAGTGGTGAGAAAGGGCATCCTTGTCTTGGGCTGGTTTTCCAGGGGAATGCTTCCAGCTTTTGTCTATTCAGTATAATGCTGGCTGTGTGTTTCTCATAAATGGCTCTTCTTATTTTGAAGGATGTTCCTTCAATAACTAGTTTATTGCAGGTTTTTAACATGAAATAATGTTGTATTTTATCAAAAGCAATTTCTGCATATATTGAGGTAATCATGTGGTTTTTGTGTTTAGTTCTGTTTATGTATGAATCACATTTATTGATTGGCATATGTTGAACCCACGTTGCATCTCAGAGGTAAGACCTACTTGATCATGGTGGATTAGCTTTTTGATGTGCTGTTGGATGCAGTTTGCTAGTGTTTTGTTGAGTATTTTTGCATTCATGTTCATCAAGGATATTGGCCTGAAGTCTTATTTTTTGTTGCATCTGTGCCAGGTTTTGATATTAGGATAATGCTGGCCTCAAAATGAGTTGGGAAGAAATTTCTCCTCTTCAGTTTTGTGGAATAGTTTCAGAAGAAATGGAACCACCTCTTTACTGTACATTTGGTTGAATTTGGCTATGAATCCTTCTTTTCCTGGACTTTTTCTTGTTGGTAGGCTATTTATTACTGCCTCAGTTTCAGAATTTGTTATTGATCTGTTCAGGGATTCAATTTCTTCCTGATTCAGTCTTGGGAAGGTGCATATTTCCAGGAATTTATTTATTCTAGTTTGTCTAGTTTGTGTGTATATCCACACAAACTAGGTATCCATAGTAGTCTTTATTATTAGTATTTCTGTGGTAATGTCCCCTTTGTCATTTCTAATTGTGTTTGTTTGAATCTTCTCTCTTGTCTTTATTAGTCTAACTAGTAGTCTATTGTACTCACTTTTTCAAAGAAAAACTCCTGGATTTATTGATCTTTTGAATGGTTTTTCATGTCTCAATCTCCTTCAGCTTAGGTCTGATTTTGGTTACTTCTTGTCTTCTGCTAGCTCTGAGGTTGGTTTGCTCTTGCTTATCTGGTTTTTCTAGTTGTTATATTAGGTTGTTAATTTGAGATAATTCTAACTTTTGGATGTGGGCATTTAGTGCTATAAATTTCCCTCTTAACCCTGCCTTAGCTGTGTCCGAGAGATTCTGGTATGTTGTAACTTCATTCTAATTAGTTTCAAATAACTTCTTTATTTTCTCCTTAATTTCATTATTTGCCTGAAAGTCATTCCAGAACAAGTTGTTTGAATTCTATGTAAATGTATGGCTTTGAGAAAATTTCTTTGTATTGAATTCTATTTTTGTTATGTTCTGGTCCAAGAGTGTGGTTGGTATGATTTTGTGTTTTTTGCTTTTGTTTTTGAATTAGCTGAGAATTGTTTTATGTCCAATTGTGTGATCTATTTTAGAGTATGTGCCATGTGGTGATGAGAAGAATGTATATTCTGTTGTTTTAGGATGGAGGGTTCTGTAGATGTTTATGAGGTCCATTTTGTCAAGTGTTGAGTTCAGGTCCTGAATACCTGTCAATTTCTACCTCAGTAATCTGTCTAATACTGTCAGTAGAGTGTTGAAGTTTCCCACTATTATTTTAGAGTAGTCTAAATCTCTTCATAGGTCTCTATGAACTTGCTTTATGAATCTGAGTGTTTCTGTATTTGGTATATATATATTTAGGATAGTTAGCTCTTGTGGTTGAATTGACCCCTTTACCATTATGTAATGCCTTCTTTGTCTTTTAAAATCTTTGTTGGTTTAAAGTCTGTTTTGTCTGTAATGAGGATAGATCCTGCTTTTTTCTGATTTCAATTTGCTTAGTGGATTTTTTTCCATCCCTTTAATTTCAGCCTGGGGTTGTCATTGCATGTGAGATGGGTATCTTGAAGATGGCATGTCATTGGGTCTTGCTTCTTTATCCAGCTTGCCACTCTGTTCCTTTTAATTGGGAGACATTTAGCTTGTTTATTAAAGGTTATTATTGATATATGTGGATTTGATTCTGCCATTATGATGTTAACTGGTTATTATGCAGACTTGTTTGTCTGGTTGCTTTATAGTGTCACTGGTCTGTGTATTTAAGTGTGTTTGTATATTGGTTGGTTATGGTCTTTCCTTTCCATGTTCACTATTCCTTTCAGGAGCTCTTGTAAGGCAGCTCTTGCAGTAACAAGTTCTTTCAGCATTTGCTTGTCTAAAAAGGATCTCAATTCTGTTTCACTTATGAAGCTCAGTTAGCCAACTGATTTTCAACAAATTTGTCAGGAACACACATTGGGGAAAAGACAGTCTCTTCCATAAATTATTCTTGGAAAATTATATATCCACTTTCAGAAGGATGACATTAGACCCCTAACTCTGACCATATACAGAAATCAACTCAAAATGATTGCAGAGTTAAATGTAAAACTTTAAACTATTAAACTACTAGAAAAAATAGGGAAAATGATTCACAACATTGGGCTGGGAAGGATTTTTCAAAATAAGACCTCAAAAGCACAGGCGACAAGGACAAAAATAGATGAATGGAATTACATCAAACTAAAAAACTTTTGAACAGTAAAGGAAATTATTAACAGGGTGAAGAGACAACTTAGAGAATGGGAGAAAATATTTGAATACTATACATCTGGCAAGGAATTAATATCCAAAATATATATGGTACTTAAACAACTTAGGGGGGGAAAAAACACAAATAACCTGATTGGAAAATGGGCAAAAAAAAAAAACCACAACTTACTAGGTGCTTACCAAAAGACATGCAAATGACTGACAGGTATATGAAAATTTTTCAACATAATTAATCATCAGTGAAATGCAAATAAAAATAATGAGTTATTACATCATCCTAGTTAGAATGATCATTGTCAAAAAGACAAAGGAATTATTGGCAAGGATGTGGAGAAAAGGGAAAACTTACACACTTCTGACAGGATTGTAAACGAGTACAGCCATTACATAAAAGAGTATGGAGATGTCTCAAAAAATTAAAAATAGAACTACCATATGATCCAACAGTCCTGCTACTGGATATATATTCAAAGAAAATGAAATAATTATGTCAAAGAGATATCTGCACATTCACTCATTCTATGTTTATTGTACCACTATTCACAATAGCCAAGATATGGAATCAACCTAAGTGTCTATTAATGGGTGAATGGATAAAGAAAATGTGTATATACACAGTGGAATACTATTCAGCCATAAAAAGAATGAAATTCTGTCATTTTTGACAATGTGGATGAATGTGGAGAACACCATGTTAAGTGAAAAAAGCCAGACGCAGAAAGACAAATACTGCATGATCTCACTTATATTTAGAATCTAGAAAAGAAGAAAAAAGAAAAAGTTGATATCATAGAAACAGAGAGTAGAACAGTGGTTACCAGAAGTAGGGAAGAGAGGAAGACAGGGAAAGCTGGTTCAACAACTTCAAAGTTGTAATTAGATTGAAGGAATAATTTCTGGTGTTCTACTTCATAGTAGGATTGCTATGGTTAAGAGTAAAAATATTGTATATTTAAAAATAGCTAAAAGAGAGGCTTCTGAAGGTTCTCCCCACAAATAAATAATAAATGCCTGAAGTGATAAATGCACGAAGTACCCTGATTAGATTATTATACAACATAGATATGTATTGAAACATCAAAAACATCAAACATATCATAAATATCTTCGATTACAATGTATCAAACAAATCAATATTTTTTTTTTTTTTTAAAAAGGCTCATAGCTGCATTGGAATGAACAAGCAAGAAAATAGTAGGAGATGATATCTCAGCAGTGGGTAGGATCTACATCAACTAGATCATGTAGGATCTGGAGGGTCATAGAAGTAATTTGTATTCTATTTACAATGAAAAATCATTTAAGGTTTTTAAGCAGAGGAGGGTCATGATCTGATTTACATTTTTGAAATTTCAGCCGAGGCTTCCTTCTAAGAATACCTCATACTCCTATCATTATGCCTTTGATCTTCTACTTCCTTGGTTTGCCCTCCTGTCCCTCTGCTTGCCTCTTGTCTTCCCTACTTTTCAAAACAAAGTTTAAGTCCATCATCTTCCATTGGTGTTTCCTAACCACTGTAGACATCCTTTCTTTTTTTCTGACTTCCATACTTGAGAATATAAAACGTACATGTTTATATTTTTAAAAACATATATGCTACTCTTCAGGTCCAACCTGAAGTGTATTTTGTTTATTTAAAACACCTACTGGAAGCATCCAGTGGGTGACAAACTGACTCCATTTAATTGTCTCTTTCTTTTCTTTTGATACCATTGACTGAAAAAAGAAGGATGAGTATTAAGAGATGAGGTAGAAGATGAAGAATGATAGAATATAAGTAAGTCTTGTAAAAAGAGAGAAAGAATTCTTGATGGGAGAAGAAATGAGTAAAGGTGAGATTACTTAACATGCATAAAACAAATGAAAAGTTTAATCCTCAACACTACAACTCACACCACTCACAAATTAGGCTCACTGGGTTATGACGCTTAAATTTCTCAGTATCAGCCAACTGGTTTCCAGGGAATCTACTGTTTTTACACTTTTCTCCAAACCACTGCAATTTTCCTATTGTTCTTTTTTCTGTAAATGGAGTAAGAGTACAATTATGAAATCAGCCTCTTCTCTGATCTAAGTATCTTAATTTTTTATTCTGGACTATAATGTTCTGATTTTCTCCCCATCTGATCTCTTAAATTATAGCATAAAATACATTTGAGGGCAGTATATTTAGAATGCCTTCTCACATCTATTATCTCAGATTCTCTTTGCATTTCTAATGCCTTCTTTTATCTGTTCTACCATCTTCTTGTAATCTACCTACTGTTCAGTTCTTAATTAAAAAGAAGTTACTCTTATGAGGCTGAATGGCTGCTTTTGAAACTCAATCAGTAAGATTCTTTTCATATTTCAGTACTTATTCTGATGAGCGCTTACTTAGTAGATGATTCAAGAATGGAAGAGGTTAAAGAGCTGCTTTAGTTTCAGGGGAAAATGTTTGGGAGATGGAAATAGAGAGAAGATGCTGATGTTGATATGGTCTTGTGAGTTTTTCTCCTTCATTTATTTTCATTAAAAAAGATAATTGCATGAAAACAAGATTTTTTTTTTCCTTGAGGGCACACCTGCTCTTTCTGTGACACATGACTTAAAGAGTTTCTTCTTATCTGTGACATCTGCTATTTCCACAGCAGCCTGTGATAATGCTTCTTAAAGTTCAAAAAACCAGATAGACAATTCTTCTAAAAAAAAAATAGTCCCCAAATCTCATATTTAATTGTTTGATATGGTAAAAATGTTTCATTTATTCATGGAGAGGAGACTTTTCTAAGAAAATGGCTACTTGGTGGAGTAATATCAGTAATTGCTGTGGCTTAATCAATATAAATATGAAAGTGATATGATCAAGACTCCGAGAGTCCAGACAACAGATTGCCTAAGATGACCCGAAATGTTTATCTTTATAAGTTCTTGAGGATATACAACTCTTAATATGTTTTCCTTATATCTAACAAGTGGGATATTTATATACTCCAGTCTATATTTGTTTCACAATGAAGGGGAAAAAAGCATCTTTCTCCAGTTCTTAATTGGATTTTTAAGTAAAGACAATTATGTTGCTTAAATAAAAGGAAAAATGTGTACCATTTTGCAAAGCAACATGTCCACATTATCACTAACCAATTGTTCTAGTTGTGTTGTGGTCGAAATTCTATTTTAGGTTTCTCTGACCAGATACAGAAATCGTATTTATCTCTCTTTCTTGCTGTTTTCCATCTAGATGTTTTCTCTTATCTTTTCAATCAAAATAGAAACTAAGGAACTTATCTTCTATAATTACAATAAGTGCTAGGGTTTGAGAGTATTATTAACCATTTATACTTACTTGCCAGGTTCAGGAGTAAAATGGACAAGAAAATAAGGAGGAAAGGAAACCTAAGGTACATTAATCTTGTATATGGTTTAATCAAAGAGAAAAGAAAAAGTATTGGTTAATGTAGAGTCTGTAATAACTTAAAACATGTCATTTATCTGATCCACTGTGTCTTAATGGAGAAGTCTAGTTTTAATCATGATTTAGAATCATGGGCTCAGTCTCATTTATGGGCATTTGGAATTTTGCAAGTTTGCCCGACTCAGAGAAATTAATTATTACTAATTATTCCAAAATACCTGAAGTCACACCGGGCACTGTATCAATTTACATGGGTGTGAATGTCATTTCATATTGCATGGTGTCATTTAATATTGTACACTTAATATAAATCATCTGAATAAACTCTTTGGTGAGTTTTAGAAGAAAGGAGATTATATGGACTAGGTAATAGTTTAAAGTAGCATTTCATACAGTGATATACTATATAAAAATTAAAAGAGCCATGGTGTATATTTTTCAAAATATGTAAATAATTTTATGTACTTTTGACAGCCCTTTAATATTTTTGACTATTTGAAAACAAATTTTACATCCTATGGGAAATGCAGGAGGTCATAGGAGTTCCTGCTTTTCCCTACTAAAGCTTGTCTTACAATAGGCATGATATAATTTGAAAGTAGAGAGAGATCCTGCCATTTGAAAATTCCTCTTTCTCTTTTGCCCCAAGAGCGTGGTCATAATATCTCAAATTTCACTTTTAGAGATTAATTTCTTTTGGTCTTAAAGGCTTTTGTGCTGCTAGAGTTCCCTATTAAAATGCAAATACCCCTGGGAGTGTAATCATCTTAAGCCAGTAATGAACAACCTGAGGTTCCATGTAGCTTTAAGATATGGCCAAGATCGAATTCTGCATAAAAAGATTAAAAACTTGCCTCCTTTTTGCTATTTTTCACATGTACCTCAATATTAACATTTTAGTGGAGAAAAAGAAGAATCATTTTCTCATTTATATTTGTCCAGTCAATAATGTAAGTAAAATAAATTGGAAGAATATACATTTTAATATCAGATGAAGACAGCGTCCATAACAGATGGAAACCAAGAAAATTGAAGATATTTAAGAGAGTCCTGACATAAAAAGCAGATGGATCAGACTTGATGAAACTGAGTAAATCACAGCATAAAGCAAAAGCAAGTGAAAATTATCATGGAGATAATCACAGACACAGAGAAATATCGAGCTCAAAGTAAATACATGAAACAAAACATAAAAAAAAATTAAAAGTGCCCCGGAGCAATCCATCAGAACTATTTAATATTAAAGAACTCTATTTAAAGTAATTGTACTAGTTGACCTCTACACACACACACAAACACATACACTGAGTAGTGGGGACAAAAACATTTTTCCCCAGGCTAAAATCCAAAAAGTGAAGAAAATATGTTCACTAAGAGGGGAAGGCTCAGACTCAATCTGAGGGATAACTCCAATTCTTATGAGAGAGACAGAGACAGCTCTATTGGTGAGAGAAACACACTAAATTTCTCTACTACCAAAATAAATCTCTTCTTCTTTGGCAATAGGTAGATATAAACCTGAGGAAACTCCATGCCATGCACCTAAAGAACAGCATGTTGGTTGAAATAACCTGACTACACACTCAGAACCTGTTTAAGCCTTTCCATTCAGGGTAGAAATCTATGGAAGAAAAGAGTGGAAGAAATTCAGGAAAACACCATGCCACTTGACTTTGTTAACCCAGCACAAGCGTCAATATGAACAAACACCACCAAGAACCACCACTCATTTGAGTAAAGCCAAAGCCACGAAATGAAGAGAACAAACAGAAAGACTGGTCCTAGAAGAAAAGTAATTGAGATGCCAGGGGAAGATTTTAGAAACAATCCTATTGAGTCTCAGTGAGATCAGAGAAGATAATTTATACATAATATAAACTTAGCATGCTATGACAAAATAATAGAAAATAAAATGTGTTTGAAAAATATGTAAATATTTATAACTGAACTAACTTATTAGAATGATCATCATTGAAGACAAAATTTGTGACCTGGTAGCAACAGTAGAATCAAATGGAGATAAGATGAAATATATAAGAGAAAAATTTAGAAACCAGTATCATACATTCAAGAAGAAAATAACGTGTCTAATTGGAGCTCCAGACTGAGAGAATAAAGGCAATGATAGTAAAGAAATAATGAAAGAAACAATAGATCAAAAAATCCTGAAAGTGAAGATTGGGAATAACATTTATATTTTAAAGTGTACACTAAACTCTGAGCAAGATATAAGAATGCACATGGGTATTTGAAAACACACACACACACACAGACACACACACACAGTCCCTTAAAAATCCTCAAAGCAAATCATAAAAAAATACTTGTGTGGAAGAACTGAGAATCTCAGTTTTGACTTCAAGAATGAATATGATATAGGCAGGTAGATGATAGAAAGAAAAAAGAGAAAAGGTTGAAGTCTGGATGGGAATCAGAAAATTAGAATGAGAACTCAGATACTAATATTCTTCCATTGCCAAATTTTAGATTTATTATAATAAATTAATATTAAAAATGAGAATTTATGCAAGTAAGTTAAATGCCCCAAATGTTTTTAGTAACTAATCCTTACTCACTTGAACTGGGAAAGAAGTTAGTGCATGTTTTTCTGACCTTATTTGATACTCAGCAAACTTCTATTTTTGAATGGACAAAGACATTTTGAAAAATGCATTAAAGGCCTCTTTTGGGATTGGAGTCTGAATGTTGGCCCAGTATATTTATCTTGTTTTGAATCATAGTATGATGAATAATTCTGGTGGTAATGACTGAACCTCTATATTTATAGAAAACTGACATTTCTTGAATATGAAATGTTCTTGTTTCTATGTAAATGCAGCTCTGCATTTAGGTGCTGTGGCTTCTGTTCATTTTAATTGCTCTCTCTTATTTAAATCAAAAGATTATATCATCAATTCTCCCCCTACACTAGTCCTACCCTCCAAACTGCCATACATTCTCTGTAGGGTCTTGTTCCTGTTTAAAGAATATTTTCCTTTCTTTATGTCTCTCACACAACATGCTTATTTTGTACTTACTGAATTAAAAGATTAAAATATCTTATAATCAAATAAACTTGGTATATCAAACGAAAATAAAGTGGGCTATATGTGTGTATTTTATCTTTCTCTTCTCCTACTCATATACAAAACATGCGTTTGGAACATTTCCCTTCTTGACATGGGTCTTGCCAGTGTTTTCTGTTTCTGGCAGAAAATAAACTCTGACAGGGAAGAGGCCGCCTCTCCTTTTAGGGTAATTTCTGTCTTAGTCAGCTCAGGCTGCCATAACAAAATACCATAAAATGGGTGGCTGCAACAACAGAAATTTATTTTCCCACAATTCTGTGGAAAGTAGGGAAGTTCATAGGCCAAGGTACTGGGGCCAATTTAGTTCCTGGTGGGGATTCTCCCCTGGGCTTGCAGTAGGCCCCTACCTTCTGGGTCCCACATGGCTTTTCCTCTATGCCATCAAGTGGAGAGAGATCTCACTTCTCCTCTTATAAAGCTTCCTATCCTATCGAATACATGACCTCCTTTAACCTTAATTATCCTGTAAAAGTCCTATCTCCAAATTCATATAGCAAATTCATAGCTTCAACATGTAAACTTTGGGGGGAACACAATTCAGTCCATACCAAATATTGTCTGTAGAATACTGCAATGTGCCTTACAAATGTGCAGAGTTTTCCAACGATTTTCCAAGCATTTTGATCTTACACAGGAGCAGTTATATTTGAAAGGAAGGGGCCAATTCAGTTCAAAGCCCTCTGTTTTTCTAGAGGTTCCAAACACTTCAGTCTGAGGTTATTTTATTTTCTTATTTTTAATTCTTTTAGTCTTTTGAGTGTCCTCTCTTTGTGACTCCGGCTCCTACAGCATATATTTGCTCTACTCCCTTATTTAGAAATTAACTGCGTACTGCCTTACGACCATTGTACTGTAACTGTAATCCTGATTATTTTTTTCACATATTTCTAGTATCTCAATAGGATTCTAAGTCACTTACAACATGGCAACCCATACTGCCATAAAATCCTTATAGTTTCCAGGTTTAGTAATGTATTGCATGAAAGTATACAATGTTTACTTTCTCCCTTTCCTTTTGCTTACTTTAATCCACATGTACCTAATTAAAATAAAATACAGTGAAAGGGTTTTAGAAACATGGCAGTCACAATTTTAAGATACTTAGTTTTAAGGGGCTTATTAGTAAGAAGCACACAATTCATTCTTACAATCTTCTAGTACAAATTTTCCCACATCCGTGTTTTAAAGAACATTTTTGTCATGGATAGCATTTCTTGAAGCAGATGCTTAGAACTGCGTTTGGAGGTTAGGGATCAATGGCTCTGAAAGGAAGTGAGGCAGCAGAATGGGCTGAGGGAAAAGCTGAACTGTGATTCAGGTCCAATAAATCTTCAACCTACCCCTTCGGAAGATTTGTGTTTAATGCAGCACATCAGAACCATCTTGCATTTGTCTGCGTGAGCCAGGCCTTTGTACTTTCTCTTCCATCATTCATTGCATATGGGCTGCCTTGGGAAAGTTCAGCCTTTGTGAGAGGCAACCTTCTGTGGCCAAGGCAAACCCTGAAGGTGTTATAGCTAGGGAAACAATTGCTTCCTTGAAAAGGCATCGGGGCAGCACATATCTATCTCTCAAAGTGGTGCCTTTTGTGCTGCTCAGATACACTTCATATTCCTTCAGGAAGCAGCTCCTCTAGCATTCCAGCAGGCCTCTCTTTCTGGATGAATCTTTGAAGATGAAAGTTAGTTTGGCAAACAACAATCCCTGTTACTGTGTATATTCTCAAAGCCACAACTGACACTTGTGTTTTCTTCTCTCTGCTATTTATTCTAAATCTCTCTTACTCTCAGGTAGCATCTCTGGTGACCTTCACAGATGATTCCAATTATTCATTTTCAAAGTGACTCCTGAACAGTATAGTATGTGATCGGCCAAGTTATCCCATGCTAATGGGCCCATTCCAATGTTTACTTTGTTGTAAGATGAGTCCTGTGGTCTGACATAATGGTTGTGTTTAAGATTCTATTTGAGCAGATTAAATTCTTTATAAGCCTCTGAAAAACTGGTCAAAGTTATGCCACAGTGAGAAAAGCAAACTGATACCTGAAATATGTATCTATTATTATTAGAACAAATATATGGTCCTTCCAGGCTGGAACTGTTCCAACATAGTCAACTTGGTATCAAGTGGCTAGTTGGTTTCCTTGAGGAGTATCATTACATCAGGGTCTCAGTGTTAATCTCTGTTGCTGGCAGGTGGACACTTAGCAGGAAAATAACCAAATCAGCCTTTGTAAACAGAAGCTCATGCTGTTAAGCCCTTGAAAAACCTCAGTCTCTTCAACCCTGACCACACCATTCATATGCTTATTGTGCCAACCCTGGGGTGGGCAATGTCTGAGGCTGACTGGTAACGGTGGTCAAGTTATTCTGTCTACACAGTCGCATATTGCCTCTTCCCTTCTGGGTACTCTTTTGTGGGTATTAACACAAAGATTCCACTCATGCTTATTCCTAGATTTGTTTTTCCACATTCCTGTGTTTGATTTTCTACATCACTCTAGCTCAGATCTTGTCCCCCAAATTCCTTGTTTTCTTTTTTTAAAGCTCCTAGAGCTGGCCAGGCCTTTTACCACTTTCATGAGTTTGTGTATGCTCTAATCTCAAGCCACTTCTCTTTCTACACAAGATGAAAATCCATTTTCTCACTCCACCCCTTGAGACGTTTTCCTTTACCACTGTCCTTCAAGGCCACTCCTAAGTGAGGCTGCTGTACAGCTGCTGTTCGTTTTTGGCTTACACTCACATACTAAGTTCACATATCTGCAAACCCAATTTAGGCTTTTTGCTCTTCTCTTACCTGATCTTAAAGAATTCTTCATATGACCATAAATGAGCTGGGAAAGAAGCTCTGTTGCACCATTGTGGTTAACATAGGAGTTTGGGTTACCAGTTTGTGCCCCATTCATGACTAAAATACTTCATCCCAGATACATCAAGTGCTACTGCCATCTTATGATGGAATGCCGGGCCTGCCTAACCTTATGACTTGGTGGATTTGAAAGAATCCAGCTCATGAGAAGAAATCCAGGCGTGTGGTTATTTAGTGTCTCATCACTAAATAACCTTTTCTCATCCTTTTCTAGTAGGATGAGATAGCACACTGGGAGTTGTCAACCTGGTGCTAACAAAAGACATAAAATTTATATTGCTGATGACTTGGCCTCACTTTAGAATCCCAGGAATCTTCACTGGAAGACTCCTACTTGGGCTTTCCATACTTGCATGTGATATCACCACTGGTATCTCCATCACCATAGAGTCTGATCATATGGCCCAACTGGCATAACAGCCTCGACCTGCTATGGAGTCTTTTCCTACTCTGGGTTTTACTCAAAACTGACAGCTTTTCATGCCATCTGGTATATGGGTTTTAGCTCTATTCCTCAGTGTAGGGATATGTTACCTCTAGAGCCCAAAGAGGTCTCCAGGTGTTATCCTTCCTTCTTCATAGTGGAGGTACAATGTTCAATAACTTGTCTTTTACTTGTGAGAAATATCACAAAATACCCTTGAAGAACACTAGCTGACTAAAAATGTTACTGATTTGGCAGGGGCCTGAATCTTCCTAAGATTTACCTCCTGTCTTCTGAAGATCATATGTTTTACTAAGGCCTCCAGAATGCCATCCACTTCTTGCTCATGTGCCCCAATTAACAGAGTGGAATGATATCCATCATGCATATATTTCTCAGACAGTGCCCTGACCTTGGAATAATAGACCTGCCTTGGCTGAGCATTTAACCTCCTCTATTAGTCATAGATTGGCCACTGTGACTATTAAGTCCTACTCCTGTCCACAACTTGTTCTTCCCCACCTTAACTTCAAAAGATAAGAGCATCTTTATAAGCTACCAGGGAGTCTGCCTAAACTTAAAATTGACTTTCATTTACCTGGTAGTCAATCACAACTTTTTATTATTTTTTAGAGGGATCAGTGGGTGGATACCAGTGGAGCTAAGCAATCACTAGTTATCCTATCTCATAGCAATGTAGTTACTACTTCCTCTGGATTTCTCATATACGTGATAAATTACACCAGCCATTACATTCTTTTTCACCAATGCACCATCCTGGTTTACTACTGAAAAGAATTTAAACAATTAACTGACATATTGGTGCTGGAAGCCCTCTGTGCTTCCCCTAACACCAATAGCAAGGTCTCTATTGCCTGCTGGGTAGTAAGTTATCCAGCTTCAAAATCCCATATTATTCCTTGCTTTCTCAGACCACTCCTGGTAGCAAGTTCACATATAGGATTCTCTAGAAACAGTTCTGAAGTGGAACTTAGTATTTAAGGTATTTATTGAGATCAACCCTGCGGAAGGGAGGGAGATGAAGCAGGATTAAGCAGAGAAAAAGTCAAACTGTCATTCAAAGCCAGTAAAACTTTATTCAACCCCATGGAGAGCTTTGGAATTATATGCAGCCAGTCAAAGCTACCTTACCTTTGGCCAGAATGGATAGGCGTTTACACTAACACTTCAATAAGCCGTTGGATGTGGAGCCACTCCCCTCCTGACCACTGGAAGGGGCAGACCCTTGGGTAAGGCTCTCTGTGGCTGAGGCAAACCCTAAAAGAGCTGATGGCTGGAGCAAGACATCCTTCTTACAGGGATATCCGGATAGCACATTTCTGTGTCCACTCTAATTGTTCTACAGGATGTTAACAGAAGTGCTAGAAAACAGTGTGATCTTCTCAAACCATAATTGCTCAGTTAAACAAATTTAAACATGTTTCTTCATTGCAGAACTTCTCAGAGCCTTTATAATACTAATATGCAGTGTGGTTCCCTAGAACCAAACAACAAAACTTCCAGATACTTTTATTTAGTTCATACCAAATTAGAAAAAATAATGATCCATTCAGATAGTATCTTTCTTACAATGATAAAGTCCCAGGTAAAGTCCTATTCCTGAGGAACATATATTCACAATGAAATAGATCAGATATGTACCCCTTTCCAACAATATAAAGAATGGTTTCAGAGTCATAGAAATAAGTAAGCTCTGAATATAGCAATCACTCTTAGAATTTTTTAGAGATGTAATTTTCTATTAATTAACAATTTGAGTTGACTGTACTCCATGAAATACGACACAATCACAAAAAAGAATGAAATCATGTTTTTTGCAGCAGCATGGATACAACTGAAGACCATTATTCTAAGCAAATTAACACAGGAGCAGAAAACCAAATACCACATGTTCTCACTTACAAGTGGGAGCTAAACACTGGACACTCATAAACATAAAGATGGCCACAATAGAACATTGCTAACTATTGGTTATTCATGGACATAAGGATGGCAACTGGGGACTAATAGAGTGGGAAAGAAGGGAGTGGAGAAGGGTTGAAAAACTGTTGGGAACTATGCCTACTATCCAGGTGACAGTATTATTCATATCCCAAACCCCAGCATCATGCAATATACCCAGATAAAAGGTAACAAACCTGCACGGGTACTCCTTGAATCTAAAGTAAAAGTTAAAATTATGGGAAAAAAAAAAAAAGTGGAGTACTTTTAAAGGTCTTGAAGTACCAAAAAACTCGCCAGTTGTGTTTACCAGACGAATTTGTACTTTCTTCAAAGAAATGGGTTGTGGGGGCCGGGTACAGTGGCTGACACCTGTAATTACAGCATTTTGGGAAGCCGAGGCAGGCGAATCACCTGAGGTCAAGAGTTCAAGACCAGCCTGACCAACATGGTGAAACCCATCTCTACTAAAAATACAAAAATTAGCTGAGTGTGGTGGCGCATGCCTATAATCCCAGCTACTCTGGAGGCTGAGGCAGGAGAATCACTTGAACCTGGGAGGCAGAGGTTGCAGTAAACTGAGCTCGCGCCACTGCACTCCAGCCTGGGTGACAGAGCAAGACTCCATCTCAGTAAAAAAGAAAAAAAAAATGGAAAAGAAAAGAAAAGAAGTAGGTTGGGAGGTGAGCCTGCTATACTTTTGGGAACTCATCAAAAATATTTGAAAGAGGAAAGAGGAAGTAACTAGGGTCATATGCTGTCTCAATCAAGTTCAGTATTAGTTTGCATGAATGAGGTTCTCCCTTTGATCTTATATTTTAAGTGCTCGGAAGGTCTTTTGATTATGTTTGGTCTCTGACCGTGGAAGAAGAAAAAAATGTCTTTCATTTTTCTTAGGAAAATTGTTGAGAAAGAAATTCATTTTTTCTTTTTGCTTTCACTAAGGTAGTGAATGCTTTCTCAGACCACTCCTGGTAACAAGTTCACATATAAGATTCTCTAGAAATAGTTCTGAAGTGGAGCTTGGTGTTTAAGGTATTTATTGAGATCCACCCCATAGAAGGGAGGGAGATGAAGCAGGATTAAGCAGAGGAAAAATCAAACTGCCATTGAAGCCCAATAAAACCTTATTCAACCCCATGGAGAGCTTTGGAATTACATGCAATGGCTGGTGTAATTTATCACGTATGTGAGAAATCCAGAGGAAGTAGTAACTACATTGCTATGAGACAGGATAACTAGTGATTGCTTAGCTCCACTGGCATCCACCCACTGATCCGTCTAAAAATAATAAAAAGTTGTGATTAACTACTAGGCAAATGAAAGCCAATTTTGTAAATGACGAGTTAATGGGTGCAGCACACCAACATGCCACATGTATACATATGTAACAAACCTGCACATTGTGCACATGTACCCTAGAACTTAAAGTATAATAAAAAAGAAAACAAAAAGCCTATTTTAAGGTCTGATAGACTCCTTGGTAGCTTATAAAGAAAGTAAATGCTTTCACATTTGCTTTCACTAAGGTAGTCAAAAATGTTTGCAATGAAATTTAGAAACAATGAATAAGTCTGAATTTCTATGACTGTTCATGGGATCTTCTGCACCTAGTGGTGTATAATTTAGCCTCTTTTGGCTCCTCTTCAAAGGAAATCCAAAAGCAGGTCACAGTGGATTTTTCACCTATTATTTACACTAAAGCACCATACCTTAGTGACGATAATGTGCTATACTGGAAATAATATGGACATTTTTATACACCTTTACATTCTGATGCATCTAACTTGACCCTGTACAATTTACATAAAGTACTGGCTGAGTTTTACTTTTCTCATGAGTAACATGGAGATTACTTGTAAGAATTAGAGTTATTCGTAAGGACTGGAGACATCAAATATGTTAAATTTAGTACTCTACCCAGGAACAAAGAGGTATACAATAAGTGGTGGTGAATATCATTATGGTAAATATAAAAATCAAGGTTAATATTTCCCTTCCTTTCCCTGAAATTCCATTTGATTTTAAAAATCAGACCATTTAAGTAGATAGTGAGTGTCTAACTCTATTGGCTTCATTATGTATATTTAAATAATGTGAAGTGCTACAGTGACAGTGTTTCCTTTAACAGAGATATACCTACTGCATTTTGCTGAAATGACAAATAGCTATTGCATATATGACATCAGTGAAGCTTTTAAACAAATTGCCTTCTTACAATCACAAAGAGAATACCATTCCTAATGCTGCAAGTATTTTTTCGTTTGTAATTATTTGTAATAGAAACAGTGTAATAGGAGCTCTTATGGTGCCTTCCATAATTGCTAATTAAATTATATGGTGAATACATTGTGCAATTGATTTAAAGGCCTTAAATTATTTTCAGGATTGTTATGAATAAATACACATATGCTTACAGATCCTAATGTGGTACTTTATTCCATTATCCTGAGTGGTTTTCTTTCTATGTGATGAAAGACATGCAGGGGGAAAAGTGTGGCTGTCAAATGCCCAGTGCAGTGAGAAATCAGTTATTCCAGGAAGTACCATAACAAGGGTTATAAGCTTCTGAGCATATAAATTTTATACTCTCATCTGTCCTCGTTGCTCCTGAAGATGGTGTAGCTACTTACAGGAGAGAAGAAGGCAAGAAGTAACTGTGTTTGGGAGATGTCTTAGAAGACTAATGTACCTAGAACCACCATGTAAATTGTTTTCAAATGCAGGTGTACAAACACTACCAGTTTGGCAATGTTTGACTTTCCTAGGACATGAGAAGGATTTTAAGTATGTTTTCCTTGATGCTATTACCAAAAAAAAGGAAAAAAAAAGAAAATGTGATTGTGTCCTTCCAACTTTGAAGGAAGGTTGTTAAAATGATCTTGCCTTTATAAAATGGGAATAAGAAATAGTAATTTTCTGTTTTGTTTTGTAGTCAGGTCTTTACTTGGTTAAACAAAGCACTGATAATTCTTTATCTGTTCCCCAGGTTGGCAGAGATGTTAAGGGTCTTTGAACTAAAAAAAAATAGAACCACTTTCAATCTGTATAATGCTTGGCCCCCACGAATCATTTCTTCTAAATCTCTTGAGAATATTCCTAAGACAAAAAACAATATTCGATTCACCATTATTACTGTTAGCAAATCATGTTAGAAATATTTGTTTTAGTTAATTCACTATTTGGATGCTCTGGAGGTTACATTGAAGTAAGGTGAAAACATGATTTAGGTAAACTTGCTTCTCCAGTCCATCCACCAGGAATCAGTACTCGTGTTAGTTCAAGGTCTCTGAACTTGAGCTCCTTTGAAGGAGACACTCTGTCTTGTTGCGTTATTTCCTAATGAGAAATTAATTATTGTGTTAGTGTAGATGATTGACATTTGTGTAGAAGTGAAGTTTATAAAACATTACTATCTCACCGAATATAGAAAAGAAGTCTTGTGCGGCAGATTTGACTATTCCCCTTTTCAAAAGATATAATTAAAATCTCGACAAGAAAAATTTTAAAAAACAGAAATGAAAAACCAATCTAGCTGGAAAGTGGCTTGACCCCGGAGTTCCCACCCAAATTAAAGCATGCTTCTGTACAGCACAGCTATGTTGGTCTTCCAGTAGAAAAACTTCTACAATCCTCAGGATGTGGGTTAAAAGATAATGGGTTTGTTCACTTTTTGCCTCAAAGGTAATATGCTTTAGAAAGTTTGGGGAAGTTAAGACATACCTATCTAGTCTCAGCTTGACTTGTGGGCTTCGTGTCTTAATATTTCTCATGCTTCACTGTTCTTTCCATACAACCTTTCCGTCTCGGGTTCACCAGCTCCATGGCAAACTGCAGCTGCCTCCGATTTCTTCTTTGTTCCTGGTGTTTGATCTATCCTGCTGAGATGTCACAGCCACTGGTTTCTTGCCATTGATGATTTCTTCATTATCACTAGAGGGCAACACAGCAGATAACTACTGAATACTTTGGTAGAGATAACTGGATCATAATGTCTTCATGGAATGTATTTGTCAAGGCTTTGTAGTTATACTAAGGAAACAATGGCGGGTAACTTTACATAGTGGGACAATGCTAACTGTCTGCCTTATTCCTCCTTTGACTCAAGTGAGCTTGGTTCCCTCACAACTAAGTGTCTTAAAGTCGGAGACCTTGCATCCTACAAGATGACAAGATCCGTGGCTCAAAATCCCTCTTGAATTTTCCACATATGTGGAACATTACCCAAATCAATCCAAGGAACATACCTGAGCATTCCACAACTTCCAGAGATAAACAGGCAAACAAAATACTATCCTTGGATTCTATTCTTAAAAAAGTAACACCAGACCAATGCTAATGTATAGGACTTCAAAAAACTCTAGGAAGCTTAATGATTTAAAGCATCATTTTCAATTTTTTTTAAGTGCCAAGGTTTGGATGCTTCTGCAAGCAGGTTTTTGCATTTTGCACAGTCCTAAGCAGCTTGAAATTGAATTAGAGCAGACTTTAGCAAGCCATCATGAAGAATATGTATTTACCAGTTTTAAAAGCTTCCTGGAAGATTTAAGAGGGCAGAAGTATTTCAGTCACATTCCATTAACCCTATTTATCATCCATTGAAAATGTCTAAGTGTGAAACCATTTTCAATCTCCGCTAATGTGCCTAGAACTGATATAGCGTATCATACTTAATTTCCACACTGCATTATGTGGTTGTGTTTTGTGTTTGTGCATCCAGAGGTGGCAAATCTCAAAAATTCAGCACAACTAAAACTTAAGGTTCCCATTCTGTAACAAAGCAGGAGTCAGCCATGCCGGGTGGCTCCTCTTAGTTTCCTGTTGGTGCACCATATAGCCTCTCTGTCCCAGGGAAGTTAGTTTTGAGAAGAAAATATGCAATGAGTTTAATTTATAAGTGTAACTTCAGCTTTGAAGGATGTGTGTTTTTATATTCTCATTTTGTCTATTTCCATTGTTGATTTTGCACAATGTTTATTGAACATCTATTATGTGTGACTGGGTGGCAGTTGGTGCAATAAATAACATTTATTGAAAATTCACAATGTTTTAGGCCCTGTGCTAAGTAGCTTCTGGGCATGGTTTTATTAACTACTCACAACAACTCTATGATTTAACTAGTGCAAGTATTATTGTCATAATTTTACATGTGAAGGAACTAAGGCTCGGTGAGTTTAAGTAACGTGCCCAAGGACATTCATTATCGTGATTCAAACCCAGACTCATCTAATTGGAAAGCTCACCTCTTCTTCCACAAAACAGTTGGAGCAGCAAAGCATCAGACCCTCCATCAAGATGAAACATCTGCAAGTCAGGCATCAATCCTTTGCTGTCCAGGATGTTTGGTCACTCTCCTGTGAAGGCACATGCCAATCAACTAGTGAGATGCCATCTCATGGCAGTGAAAGTTAAAATGTACTAAAAACCACAGAGAATAAAGAAGTCTTCCCGTTGAAGCAGCTCTAGTTTAGGTAGGAGATTATAGATTAGTTTGCATTGCACAACTGGGTAGGGCATGGGGCTGGAAAATGGCCTCTTGGCACGTGCAGAGATCAAGCTGTGTTGTTTTGTCCCCAACTTCAATGTATGAGGCTTTCCAGAGTGTTATTAATTTTGCCTGAAGCCAATTGGAAGTGAGGGTAAGAAAAGCACTGGGTATAGATCTCTTTGTGGCACTTATTACAGCAATGTATGTTCTATCCACTAGCTGTGAATGTTCTGAAGACTAGTCCACTGAATTAACATTATTTTTAAAAACTGCCTTGAACAAACACACTCAACAGTCTTTCCCTTAGTGGCATTTTTCAAACATCTCATGACTATTTTTGCTTTGCCTTTGTTCTTGATATTTCCCATGTAAGACTTGGGGGAATAAAGAGGTGGGTACAGCAAGGAACAGGAGAGAGGCATTAAGAAAAGGAAGGTACCAGCAGTGCATTTTGGGAAGCCAAGAGCCCATGCGTAGTGGAGATGACTATGCATCCACATTTGTCTATGGATTGCCTACCAGCATGCTATACTAATACATACTAACTCAACTTTGTTTTTATCTGGATAGACCCCTCTGGGAGCAAAAGTGTCCCTTTGGCTCTCTGAGGACAAGGATCCATCTTTATTTGGAACAACATTCTGTGTCCTTGGGTCTTCATCCCTTGAACCACATTAAGATCCTTGCAGAGGTGGTGGAGCTTCCCAGGAAGTGATGGAGGTAGAAGACCTGGGAGGCAGGCAGGCTGGAAAGCATAACTTGTATCCTCCTGTGTGTCCCTGGGCTTTACTATGCTTCCTGAGCCTGTCTTCTTGTTCTGATTTTAATCACACATAGGAGTGGGTAATGCAGTTCACTCCACTGGACTCACAGACACTCAAGTAGATTATTAGTTCCATGTCTGGAAATTACTATGTTCACTGAGGTCAGCTGAGACTATGAGCTTTCCTTGCACAGAGAGTGATAAGTCTTAAACAATGAATGACATTTCTGGAGGATGTGCTTAATGCGAAGAGTAAATGTGCTGATTGTCTAGGTCCTGCCATGGTAACACAAAGCTGTGCTATTCTTGTTGGTGGCAGTTGGGAGGAAACAACACAGATAAGAGGTATGCTTTGTGCTGAGTTGTAAGTTCCACCCCTAACTTGTGCTGCTTCCTTAACTTGGACTTTTTCCAGACATCTACTAAGTACTGGGGAGAAACAGAGTTTCGTGGCTGAGAGTTTGTGCTCAAGAATCATACAAACCTGAGTTTAAATGCCAGCTCTTCCCTGTATGTTCTATTTTTTGAAGACTCAGTTTCCTTTTCAAAAATAAAAGTAGTTCCTAAATTTACTGCCTGACACATAGAAAGTATTCAATACATATTAAAAATCATGGGCTTAGGTCTTTAAATTCCAACTCAACTCTCCCAACGACTATTTTCTTTACAAAACTGTCATCTCTTAAAGTCTATACCAGAACACACAATGATGGAATATGATCCTCAGATTCTCAGACATCTCATTTTTCCCATTCTCATGGTTAGAAAAAAAAATGGGTTGAGTTACTCTGAAAATTAAAATTAGAAACTTTCCCATAAATACTTTCTAGCTTCCTCTGAAATTTCAGAAATGCATAATACTGGCCACTACCATTTCCACACATCAAGTAACACTAAATCAGTAGGTATGACCCTTCTGAGATACGTGTGTTCTTCAGTTTGACATAGACCCCATCACCTCTATTGTCTCATGGAAAACAAGATGCATTGTCAGTTGTCATTTTCATTGGTTTCTTGCTGGTTTTTTTTTTTTTTTAACAGAAGATTTCTATTACTTCACGCAGAGCAATTCATTTTTTTCATTAGCTCCCATTCTTTAAAATGCCTACTTAGATTTTGACTGGAATTGCATAGGTAGGTCAATTTGGAAAGAATTGATACCTTAACAGTATCTTGTAATTGACAAATATGGTGTATCTCTCTACTTTTTAAGTGGCCCTTAAATTCTCTCAGCAATATTGTATAGTTTTCATTATAGAGGTTTTGCACATATTTTATTGTTTGTTAAGAATCTAATATTTGCTATTTGCTATTATAAGAACCTTATTTGCTAATTGTTCATTTATGTAATTGTAACATCAAATTCACTTAATTAATTTTCATAACTTTAAGATATTCTTAAATATATTCTTTAATATATTCCATATGAAAGAACATATAGAAAATATGTTTCTAATCCTTACACCTTTCCTTGCCGTATTATACAGGCTGGAATATCCAAGATAATACAGGATAAAATGGTTAAGAGTGGCCATTGTTGCTTTTTCCTAGTCTTAGTGAAAAGCATTCAATATATCCACATATCCCTTTTATTAAATGGAGAAAGTTCTTTTGATTTTTAATTTGTTGGAAACTTTTAACCCAAGTGACTTTTGTAACATGCTTTTACTGCTTCTATTGAGACAATAAGATTTTTTTCTCCTTTATTCTATTAACTTAGATTAATGTTGATTAATGATCAATGTTGAAATTTTTGTGTTAGAGGTTTTTTTATCATTAGATCCATCCACTTGATAGATCATGACACTTTACCTTTTTATATATTGTTAGAATCAATTTTCTAAGATTTTAAGATATTTTATTATGTTTATAAGGGATATTGATTTCTTTTAATGCCTTTGACAGTTTTTGGTATAATAAAAAATATGGGTAAGTATTCCTTTTTTTCCTTTATCTGAAGAGGTTAAAATTTCTATGCTTTATATGTTTGATAAAGTTTACTAATGAAATCATGTTATATTACATAGGAAATTACAGTAACAGGAAAGGTTTTGATTATGGATTCAATTTCATTCCAAAATATAATAATCACATTTCCAATTTCACCTTTATAAGTGTTAGCAAGAAGGGCTTTCAAGTAACTTTTCCATTACACCTATGTTATTGAATTTATTGAAAAAGTTATTCACAATATTTTTTACCATCCTTTTATTATGGCTCTGAAATCTGTAATGGATTCTTTCTTTCATCTCATATGTGCAATCTGTATTTTTCCTCTTTTCTTCCTATCAAGATTTGCTTGGATTTGTCAATTTTGGTAATCTTTTCAAAGTACCAAATTTTATTTTTGTTGACTTTGTTTATTGTTCTATTTTGTCTTTTGTTCTTATCTTTATTCCCTTTATTCTGATTACTTTGATTTGAATTTCCTTTTCTTTCTTAGCTTTCTAATGTACAAATACAGATTATTAATTTTAAACTTATTTTTAAAAATGCATTTATAGCTATACACATAGCTCTAAGAACTGCTTAAGCTGCATCCCACAAATTGTAAAGAGTTATATTTGCACTATCAGTCGGTTTGAAAGTTTTTCTGACTTTCCAAGTGATTTATTCTTTGACTCATTATAGAGGTTTGAGTTATTTAGAAGTGTTTTATAATTTCTAATTACTTGATAAATTTGCAAGTATCTTATTGCTATTAATTTTTAATTTAATTATATTGTGGTTAAAGAACATAGTCTACAAGAATTAATTATCTTCAAGAATGTTGAGACTTTAAAAAAATGTGTGCTTTTGTGCTCTATAATTGCTGGGTATTCTGTATGTGTAGATATAGTATTCTGTATGTGTAAATCAGATCCACTGAGTTGATTGCATTGTTCAGATCCCCTATATCCTTTTGACAATGAATTCATCTGACTGCTCATCTAACAATTAGTGATAATAAGATATTAAAATTCCCCACCATGATTATGGATTGACTTAATTCTTCCATTAGTTTTGTCCATTTTTGCTTTAAAAATTCTGAAGTTCAGTTTTAAGTTAAATACAAATGTGAAATTATTTTGTCTTTTCATTGAATTAGCCTCTCTTTATCATTATGAAATGGTCGTCTTTATGTGTAATATTGTTTTTCTTTCATATGCTGTTACATGGCATATTATTTTCCAAACTGTTTCAGACCATCTCTGTCATTATGTTTAAAGTGTTTCCCTTTTATATGTTTGGGCCTTGCTACTTTATCTAGTCTAGCAATATCTAACTTTAACTGGAGTATTTAGTTTACTACATTTAATGTAATATTGATACGGTCAGATTTAAGTCTAACAATTTGCTAGCTTTTCTATGTATGTCTTTTTTACACTATTTTTATACTATTTTTACACTATTTTACACTATTTGAGGCTGTGTTTGAGTTAAGCATCCTTTGCATTCCATTTTATTTCCTATATTGGCTTTTTAATTTTTAGTAATATCTCCTTTTATTACTTTTTAGTGGTTGTATTCTTATCAAAGTCTATGTAGAATTGATATTGTACCAGTTTATGTTTTACTTTTTTCAACTCATCTTTATACTTGGTGATATGGTTTGGCTGTGTCCCCACCCAAATCTCAATTTGAATTGTATCTCCCAGAATTCCCATGTGTTGTTGGAGGGACCCAGGGGGAGGTAATTGAATCATGGGAGCTGGTCTTTCCTGTGCTATTTTCTTGATAGTGAATAAGTCTCATGAGATCTGATGGGTTCATCAGGGGTTTCCATTTTGGCTTCTTCCTCATTTTTCTCTTGCTGCCACCATGTAAGAAGTGCCTTTCACCTCCTGCCATAATTCTGAGGCCTCCTCAGCCACATGGAACTGTAAATCCAATTAAACCTCTCTTTGTTCCCAGTTTCAGGTATGTCTTTAGCAGTAGCATGAAAATGAACTAATACAATAAATTGGTACTAGTAGGGTGGGGTATTGCTGAAAAGATACCCGAAAATGTGGAGCAACTTTGGAACTGGGTAACAGGCAGAGTTTGGAACAGTTTGGAGGACTCAGATAATGACAGGAAAATGTGGGCAAGTTTGGAACTTCCTGGAGACTTGTTGAATGGCTTTGACAAAAATGCTGATAGCAATGTGGACAATAAGGTCCAGACTGAAGTGGCCTCAGATGGAGATGAGGAACCCATTGGGAACTGGAGCAAAGGTGACTCTTGTTATGCTTTAGCAAAGAGACTGGCAACATTTTGGCCCTGCCCTAGAGATTTGTAGAACTTTGAATTTGGGAGAGATGATTTAGGTTATCTGGTGGAAGAAATTTCTAAGCACCAAAACATTCAAGAGGTGGCTTGGGTGCTATTAAAGGCATTCAGTTTTATAAGGGAATCAGGGCATAAAAGTTTGGAAAATGTGCAGCCTGACTATATGACAGAAAAGAAAAATCCATTTTCTGGGGAGAAATTCAAGCTGGCTGCAGAAATTTGCAAAAGTACCAAGGAGCCCAGTGTTAATCCCCAAGACTATGGGGAAAATATCTCCAGGCCATGTCAGAGACCTTCACAGCAGCCCCTCCCATCACAGGCCCAGTGGCCCAGGAGGAAAAAGTGGTTTCATGGGCCAGGCCCAGGGTCTCCATGCTTTGTGCAGCGTAGGGACTTGGTGCCCTGTGTCACAGCCTCTCCAGTCATGGCTTGAATGGGTGAATGTACAGCTCAGGCTATGGCTTCATAGTGTGGAAACCCCAAGCCGTGGCAGCTTACATGTGGTGTTTGGTCTTTGGGTGCACAGAAGTCAAGAACTGAGGTTTTGGAACCTCCGCCTAGATTTCAGAAGATGTATGGAAACACCTGGATGCCCAGGCAAAAGTTTCCTGCAAGGGTGGGCCCCTCATGGAGAACCTCTGCTAGGGCAGTGCAGAAGGGACATGTGGGCTTCGAGCCTCCAACCAAAGTCCCTCCTGGGGCACTGCCTAGTGGAGCTGTGAAAAGTGGACCTCCATCCTCCAGACCCCAGAATAGTAGATCCACTGACAGCTTGTACTGTGCACCTGGAAAAGCCACAGACACTCAACACAAGCCAGTGAAAGCAGCCAGGAGGGAAGCTGTATTCTGCAAAGCTACAGGGATGGAGCTGCTCAAGACCATGGGAACCTACCTCTTATATCAGCATGACCTGGATGTGAGACCTGGAGTCAAAGAAGATCATTTCAAAGCTTTAAACTTTGACTCCCCTGCTGGATTTCAGACTTGCATGGGCCCTGTAATGCCCTTTTTTTGGCCAATTTCTCCTATTTGGAATGGCTGTATTTACCCAATACCTGTACCTCCATTGTGTCTAGGAAGTAACTAGCTTGCTTTTAATTTTACAGGCTTCACAGGCAGAAGGGACTTGCCTTATCTCAGATGGGACTTTGGACTGTAGACTTTTGGGTTAATGCTGAAATGAGTTAAGACTTTGGGAGACTGTTAGGGAGGCATGATTGGTTTTGAAATGTGAGGACATGAGATTTGGAGAGGCCAGGGCAGAATGATATGGTTTGGCTGTCTCCCCACCCAAATCTCAAATTGAAGGGTATTGAGCTGCTGCTATTTTTTTGTTTGTTTTGTTTTGGGGGCCAGGGAGTTAATATTTTGGCAACTCTCTATGATCCTGTTGAGGTTTGGTTTTAAGTTTCGTTAGAGTTGCCCTTATTCTAGGGTGTTCTTAGTGCAAAGGTGTGCCCTTTCTGGTGTCTTAGATAAAAGACTGGATCTTTACAGGATTTTGCCATTCTGACTGGGCTAGAGCAACTATTTCTGCCAGCATTATGTGACCCTTAGTATCATTATTTCACTTTTCACTCCATGGTGGCTGTTCTCTGCTAGTAGTCAAGGGGTCTCACCCCATACATATGCAGTCCAGGCCTTCACTAAGGTCCTACAGGAAACTCTATGCAATTTCTGTGGTTACCCCATATGTAGAATTATCTCCTTTCCTATATCCTCCCTGGAAAGTTCCATGGGCTTCAGCACTCTCCAGTTCCATCTCTGCCTTCTCACCTAAGGAATACCACTCATTAGTGTTTTTGCCTGGACTCTACCTCCTGCCAGAATCAGGAAACTAGCCTCAATCAGAAAGCCATGGTGGATGTGAGGCACATTTTGTGTGATGTCTTTTCAGGAATTACAGTCTTTCCTATTGTATTGGGGGAACCTGTCCCCAATATTTCAACGTAGGTTCTTTCTATTTTCCATAAGTGTCAGCTGGCTGAGAAATAGAAAGAGTACAAAGCGAGGAACTTTACAGCTGGGCCTCTGGGGTGACATCACATATGGTAGGACCATGATGCCCACCTGGCCTTAAAGCCAGCAAGTTTTATTAAGCTTTTCAAAAGGGGAGGGGGTGAAAGAACAGGGAGTAGGTCATAAGATCACATGCTTCAAACAGCAAAAAGGAGAACAAAGATCACATGCTTCTGAGGAAACAGGACCAGGGCAAAATGAGAAACTCCTGATAAGGGTCTATGTTCAGCAGTACACATATTGTCTTGCTAAACATCTTAACAGAAAACAGGGTTTGAGAGCAGAGAACCAATCTGACCAAAAATTTACCAGGCTGGAATTTCCCAATCCTAGTAAGTCTGAAGGTACCGCAGGATACCAGGGCATATTTCAGTCCTTATCTCAACCGCATAAGACAGACACTCCCAGAGTGACCATTTATAGACCTCCCCCCCCAGGAATATATTCCTTCCCCAAGGTATTAATTATTAATATTCCTTGCTAGGAAAAGAATTCAGCAGTATTTTCCCTACTTGCACGTGCGTTTATAGGCTCTCTGCAAGAAGAAAAATTGGCTCTATTTTGCCCGACCCTGCAGGCAGTCAGACTTTATGCTTGTCTTCCCTTGTTCCCTGAAAATCACTGTTATTCTGTTCTTTTTCAAGGTGCACTGATTTCATATTGTTCAAACACACATGTTTTACAATCAATTTGTACAGTTAACACAATAGTGATCCAGAGGTGATGTACATCCTCAGCTTATGATAAATGTCCATATTGAAATGAAATCTTCACAATTTATGTTCTCTGCCACAGCTCCAGCCAGTCCCTCCGTTCGGGGTCCCTGACTTTCCACAACACTATTGTCAATGTCAGTCTTTTGTATTTTGTCCAGTGCTATAGTTTTTGTCAGGACGTCAACTCCAGAACCAGTTACATTGTGTAGGGGACCTCATAGATTTTCTTTTTTTGCTGAAACTCATGCAGTATAAATTTTTTTGAATTTCTGTATTTTACCACACAAATTTATAGCCATGTTCAAAACAGTAATTACAATTGTGTGTGAAGTCACACCTTTTGTGTATCACACTAATTATAAAAATTTTTTAAACCTGTAGGAAAGACTGAATTGTCTTTTTATTCTCCCAACAGAAAATAATTAAAAACTCATTATCTAATGAACAAGCAAAAGGTGTGAAGTGAAAATGTACAGGAAAAAGAAGCTCCTATAGGACTTTCTTTGGGACTTAATAAAATTTTTTTCTAAAATTGCAAATTTCGATCTGTTAGTTTTTAAAAGTTGCATTATTTTCATTCATGAGAACCCATAAGATTTTATGTGTTTCATGCCTGCAAAAACTAAATTACAGAAGTCTGAAATATCCTATAATGATATAAGTAAATCGCTAGAGATCAAGACAACAATAGAATTTGAAATAGTTTAACTGGCTCAAAGCAGCATGCAATGACTTTGGGGTGGGGGAGGTGGGCAGGTAGAATGGATAGAAAGCGGGAAAAGAGCAAACCAAGCAGTCTTTATTATTGCACCTCCTTCAGTTTGGAGAAGGCAAATGCTAGAAAAAAAAATCATTGAAAGTCCAATTTGAATCACTGAATGTATCATGTGATAACAATGTAGGGGAAAAGTATCTATTAAAAGACTTCAGAGGAAAGCAGTTATCCAAAGTTCAACTTCCAAGAGAAGTTGCATACACA
The DNA here is from genome assembly GCF_024542745.1 of Macaca thibetana thibetana. Taxonomy (NCBI): domain Eukaryota; kingdom Metazoa; phylum Chordata; class Mammalia; order Primates; family Cercopithecidae; genus Macaca; species Macaca thibetana. The sequence continues at coordinate 57,735,005 of NC_065590.1, forward strand.
CATGTATGTGTACACATCTATACATATATATTCCACCCCCCTTTTTTAAACAAAATGAATAAATTTGGAGAACTAAAACAAACATATAGATTCCCCGCAGCAAAGATGATTCCCTTCCGTCTCCCTCAAATCCCACAAACTGCTGGTTTGAAGAAGGGGAGGGAAAGCAACAGTATTTCCATTATTTGTTAGGCTCAATTAAGACAACAGCTGTGTTCCAAAATAAACAAGAGGAGAGGATATTTTGCATTAGAATACATTAGGGGAACCACACTGGGGAGGCACAGATGGCTCTAATCAGGGACATTGGAAAATTACCATTCTCTTCATTTTTCCAGTGTCTGTGTGACTTTCAGGTCTCAAGAACTATATCCCTACTCCCCATAGCCAATTAGGAATAAAAATTTGTATCATTGGCTGTGATGATTGTAGCTTTTTAGAGCTAATCTTGTAGGGATGGGTGCCTGTTTCTTTTTTGGCAATTTATAGCATACATTCTTGTTATGTATTGGAGAGAGGGGAAAAAAATTGGAGCCAGTTTCTAAAAAGATAGTTGGCAACATAAGTGTCTATGAATAAAGCACTTCTAGGCATTTAAAATGGAATCGAAAATGACACTATATGGTATCTTAAGTCCCAAAGCTAACTGGTAAATTGAGATCCAGAAATCTCTGATTCAACAAGTAACTCATTTTATAAATTCTGTCCTCAGTTTCCATGTTATTCAAATGTCTCTAATTAAAATTGCCCACTCCACAGTATCTCTCATTCCTTCATCAACTTTCTGATGAGAGGATAGGATTCTCTAAGCTCCCCAGAATAGAGTTGAGTACATTCCAAGGAAGAAAAATGAATACAGATAGATATAGAAGTAACGATAATGAAAAGTATGCCCATCTGGGTGCTAACACTTTGCCTTTCAATCCTCCTGCTTGGTTGAGTTGGTAAGGGTTCCTGAGGTTCTGGATATTGTGGGCAGCTGTAGGGAGCCATTGGACAGCTACCAAATTTTATCCATGTAGAAGACCCACTGCATTCAGGATGAAGCACAGCCTTGCATTTTTACATCACAGTCTACCATGCACATTGGCATTGAGTGCACTGAAAATCCCCATTCAAATAAAAGCTATGCTTTCTTTGTTAGAGTGGCTGTTTGGTGAAGTCCTCCAGGTGCACAATTAGATATGCCATGTATAACGTTTAGGGAAAATATAATTATGATTATTTTCAGTATTAAGAAAATAGCAAGATCACTAATATCGCAGACAGGAACAACTTGTTTATGAAGTGTAGTGTACAGAGAAATAGGACTTATTAATTTAAAAACTCAATTTGAATTGACCAAAAACAAATTTAGATAAGTTTTGAGAAAGTAATTTTTAAAAATTTACTAGGTATTGTTTTTAGTATTTAAGTTTTAAGTATCTAGCAAAGATACTGTATAAGATAATTATTATTTTTGGAATGCTAAACCTTTCATAGTAATCAGTGGGTCTGCTAGTCCACATATAGTAAAAATCCCCCTGAAACCCAGTCTCACCCTTGAGCATCCCCAGAATGCCTGGTTGTAGCTGAACATGCACCTTCCTTGAGCATCCTACTTCTCATACAGTCTTCTCAATTGTGACCTTAGGCTTCAAAGGCGGAGGCGTCTTCCTTACTCTACCACTCTTTTGACCCTCTAATGAAAATTTCTGTTGCTTTGATTTCGAGGCCATACAGCAATACCACTCTGTCCCTTCCTCATTGCTGTCTTTTATCACATGCTTGATTGTGCTCTCTTATGAGTTATAGACGTTGGTACTTGGTCCACAATCCTTCTCTCCACTCCAAGTCCTGCTATAAATCTGAGTACTTTATCATCCACATAAATTCCCTGTCCAACCCCCTGACCATTCATTTCCTTGACTCCCTTCTCCAGTGACCTACACTGCCACTCCATCTTCAGTGCACACTCCCTGATCTACCTTAGCCCTTGCTAGACCCTTGAACTATACCATTTTCTAAATAATTTCCTTTTTTTTATAATGAAAATCATTTCTCCTACCGCATTAATCTATTTACTTTTAAACATGATCAAGTGTCTCCCATGTAAACAACAAGTAAACAAAAATCTCTCTTGACGTGCCATTTCCCTCCTGATTCATCTAATACCCTGTCTATTTCCCTTCAGAGTCAAATTTCATAAGGTATTACATGTACTCATTGACCATATTCTACTCAAATGTGCTTTCTTTTCTTCAGTGTTTCACAAAATGTCTTCATGTCACTGAATCCAGGGAATGCATCTCAGTTTTCATCTAACTTGATATTGCTGATGCTTCACCCTTCTTATAACACTCATTCCTTTCCTTCTGAGATATTGCATTGTCCTGCATCTTCTCCTATTCACTGCTTATCCCCCTTTTCTAACATCTCCTTCTCTCCTAAACATTACATTTTGTAGGTCCTCAGTCCTGTCCAAGACCTTTACTCAGTATCTTCCCCCTACAAGAATATAATTATTCCTTTAGCTTTAATTACCACCAATGCAGGATACTCACCAATCTTTATCTTCAGGCCAGACTACCCTCTGCAGTTTGGACCAATATATTCACCTGCTTACTTGACATCTACACCTTGATGTCTTCATAATACTTTATGCTTAAGATGTCCAAAACCAAGTCAATAATCTTTCTGTACCAACTTCTCCCACTTTGCACCCTAACTAAATAGTAGAAACTGGACCTCTTCCAGAGTTTAGTCAGCCTCCTAAGATGATTTTTACAACTTCCTTCTTTGTTCTGCATCTATTTTCAAGTCCTGCCTAGATTACCTATTATGTCTCAAATACATATTTTCATGTACATAACCACCACGTTCACCCTAATACAACCTATCAGTATCTCTTACCTGGACAACTGAATTGCAATAGGGTCCTAACTGATTCACTTTTACAAACTTTTTATCCCTTTCAGTCAGTTACCCGAGTGATTTTTTTTCCCAAAGGTAAATCTTCCCATGCTTTCCAAATGTTTGAAATACTTAATGATTCCCAATTGTACCGAATGTAGAGACTTAATCCCTTCCCTTTCAGTAGCCAGTGAAATCATACTTCTTTAGTTCTCCTCCAGATGTCCCCCATGTCCTGAAACCTTCCCTGGCCACCTTGACATCATCTTGATCCCTGCAACACATTATGAAGTGGGATTCAGACAGTTCTAAGCTGAATTTGGCCTAGGTTAATAAGTAAACAATGAGAGAAATCTGACGCCTGACCTTTTCCATAAAATCTGAAAATGCTGCTTGTAGAATTCTCCAGCAGAAAAAGCCCCCATCTCTTTCAATTGCCATCACCCTTATTCACCAAGAACAATCATTTGTAATTCCTAGCTTTAGCAGACTGTTTTTTTGCCTGCCTGGAAAATATGGTCTTTCTACCCATTCACGATAGATCCAAGAACAGTCAGCAAAAACATAATGAAGAGATCTTTTTGCCTTCAGAAAAGGGACAGCAAATATTAAATAGCATTTAGTGGTCACCATTTCAATAATCTCATTAGAGGTCCCTAGTCTTACTTCTATAGAATTATGAGGCTATAACAGAAACATTTACCAAAAGTGCTAAACCATATTTCACATTGATTTGGTGAACCCAATACTGAAGAGAATCATTTTGGAACACATTTTCACAGATCACCTTAATTCAACCTGAACTAAATTCATTTATGAGAGCTGCTGAGCTATACCCCTCAACTTATCTCTGCCTTGAATTTGCCTACGATGGATATTGTTCAAACTGCATGGATCATTGAGCAGAGAAGAACACTTCTGCCCTTCCTTGTCCTTCTCAATAATCAGAAGGAACTTGCAACTTGTTATGTGTTTTCATAACGAAGATTTTAGAAGTGGCCTTTGCATATAGCCTAGAAAAAGGCAATATAAATTGGCCTTCTCAGTCCTTGGTGCTTATTGTTTTATCTGTTGAGAGCTGTGGCATATGTGACCAACAGGACAGAATCAAACTCAGAGAAGCTGTGAGGTGGGCCTAAGCTCCCTGGACCTAAGACACACTTGCTGAATTTAGTCCCCAAACCAGAAACATGGAACATGTACTCTGTCTACACCCTGCTGCCTTCAACCTGCATATAAAACCCAGCTTTTTAAAAGGTACTTCAGCTCAAAAGAGCCTTTTTGTCCTTTATAAAGTGAACTGCCTCTCAGGTCTCTGTCCTAGGGTCTTTTCCCATTCAAAACTCTTTCATTTCTTCCATCATCTGCTGTTTTCTAAAGATTGCCAAATATAGTTCTTGGTCAGTTCTCACTCATAGGCTACAGACCAAGTCATCCAACTGTCTAATAACAAAAGCACTTGGATGCCACAGAAGCACTTTCAACCTAGTATGTCCCAATTTAAACTGAATATCTTTCCTCTAAATTTGCTCCTTTTTGTTGATTTCCTATATCTGTAGAAGGCACCAACTATCTACCAAGTAGCCTAAGCCAGAACCTGGGTGTATTAGTCAGCTATTGCCAAAATGATGCTGTATAACAACTATTTCTTTTTTTTTTTTTTTTTTTTTTTTTTTTTGAGACAGAGTCTTCCTCTGTTTCCCAGGTTGGAGTGCAGTGGCATGATCTCAGCTCACTGTAACCTCTGCCTCCTGGGTTCAAGTGATTCTCCTGCCTCAGCTTCCTGAGTAGCTGGGATTACAGGTGCCACCACCACGCCTGGCTAATTTTTGTATTTTTAGTAGAGACAGGGTTTCACCATGGTGGCCTCAAACACCTGACCTTGTGGTCCGCCCACCTCGGCCTCCCAAAGTGCTGGGATTACAGGCGTGAGTCCCTGTGCCTGGCCATAACAACTATTTCTAAACTCATTGGTTTATACAAGCATTTAATCTCATGCCTGTAAGTCTAAAGGCTGATTTTATTTGACTGATCTTGTGTGAATTTGCCTGGGCAGCTCTGCTTCATGCTACAGATCAACTAGTGTGGCTCAAGTTATGAGTTGGGACCTGGTCTGCTCCACCCATATATCTTCTGGGGCCCAGGCTGAAAAGGCAAATGACTATCCTGAGCATTTTCTTCAGATACCAGATTACTGGAGTGCAAGAGCCATGTAAAACTGCACCAAGACATTTAAGGCTTTTGCTCATATTTCTCTGCTAATATTCCATTGGCCAAAATAAGCCACAGTGCCATATCCAACATTAATGGGGAGGAGAGTAAGTATTTCTCTACAAACAATTCAATCTATCATACTGGGACATCGTTATTAAGTATTTCTTCCTCCTTATTATTAACATATCACCACCTCTACTACCACCATTCCCAATCAATCACTAAGCCCTGTTGATTTCACTTTTAAAGACTGCTAGAATCCATGGTATAGTTCACCACCATCCTTTGTCTTGATTTCTCCAGTAGCTTCCAGCTGGCCTTCCTGGTGCAGGCTTGCCACCAATCATATCTCCACACTGAAGCTAAAGTGACCATTCTCAAAATCTTTTCTGTTTTCATTCAGCATGTATACATATTTTACCTCCTACCACGTTCCAGGGAGTGTTCTAGATCCTGCGGACGTGATAATAATCAAAAGTCCTTGCCCTTGTGGAGGTACATTTTTAACCTCCTTTTTAACCAGAGGTGGAGTGGAGGTAAATAAACAAATAAATAAATTACGTAGTTTATCAAAAGGTGGCAGATACAATTGAGAGGGGAAGTCAGGAGGAGGAGTACAGGTAGAGAAGGTTAGGGAGGAAGATTGATCTTAAAATCAGAGGAACATAGAAGAACAGAGAACAGAGAAGCTGCTATTTCAGCAAAGGCCTCAAGAAAAAGGGTTGGGGAAGGGGCAAGACTGATAGAACACAAGTGCATGGGTGATAACATGAGAGTGTACCTGGCTACAGCACCGTGGGTGGAGGGGAAAGTTGTAGAAGATGAGATCAGAGAGCACTGGGGATCATGAAAGATGCAAAATCTAATCTGGCCTCCCAGATCAATACTAATACAAATAATGGTAAAATTCAAATCTCTTAGTTTAAGTTACTAGGCCTTCATTGGCCTTATCTTCATTTACCTTTTTAACCAAATTTATTTTCTTTACATTCTATGCTTAAGTCATTTGAAGAACTTTGAGTTCTCTGACTCTGCACATTGCTCTATTTCAACTCAGAGACACTGAATGCACCATTCCTTTAATCTGGAACATCAATCCTCCACTTCCCCTTCTTCCATAGCTTTGTCTGATTAATTTTTCCTTTTGCTTCTGTTCTTACAATAGACATCACTTCCTCTGAGAAAGCATTCCTGACCTTCAAAGGCAGTGTTAGGTTTTCCTCCAATGTGGTTCCAGGGCATCCCGCACTTAGCACCTCCCTTAGTCCTCATCACACTGTGCAACCATCACCTGCTTATGGTCCGAATTCCCTTTTTCTCACTAGACTTTGTCTTTCTTACCCACCCTTGTATGTGCTCCATCTTAAACAGTGTGTGGCACAGAGTGGGTGCTAAGTATACACGCATACATACACACATGCCTAGTAAATGAATAAAAATATGATTATAATAAGAATGTTGCAATCAAATTTGCTGTAAGAGAATTGTAAAGACTATCACAGCAACATTATTAAGGGACACAGAGATCTGGCTTTCAAATAATTCAAGGCTGGGATTTAGCAACAATGTGCTATCTGTAAAGTGTATGTTTCCTATTTTCCTATTGTCCTCTTCTTGTTTAGTGACTGACTGTCTCTTACAGGGCCAGTCTAGTATCTGTTGAAAAATCCCCAATGCACTGACAGAATAGGTTTAAGAATTATGCCTTTAATTGGTATAAGCTTTTTAAAAAATCAGTTCTTTAAAATAAAATCTTCAAAACTTAAAATTATTGCTCATTAATGGTGAGATTTCAAGCACCGATTTTAAAAAACTGAGATATATTAGAAGAAAGCAAGACCTTCTTGGAAGATTTCAAATTCCAGCAGATAAGAGGCCACCTACTCCACATACAGACAGCAGAAATCAATTCCTGAAATTCTTCTGCTTTATATTTTACATAATATTCACATATTCTACCTCCTTTAAATTTTGCAGTAGGAATAACAGACCAATTTCACAGAGAAGAAAATCAAAAACCTAATGGACCAATATAAAAAGACAATAAATAAAATAAAGCCAAGACTCAAAGTGGACTCCAGAGCCTAGGCTTTGTCAAGGAAAAGACAGAGAGAGGGATAATTTAATAATGCTGATAATCCAGCCTACCATTTTACTCAATGGTTCAATGGGAATATGTCCTAAAAAAACTGAGCTGGAAGATGTGAATCTGACCTGCAATTTTATAATTTGGTCTTAATCCCTGTATACACCTCTTTTAGTGTGAGCATTTAGTGTGCTAAGTATGTTCCAGTATTTAAAAGTGGCAATTTTTCCTATACTGTAACTTCTAAGCACAAGCTGGCCACTTTGGGAAGTCCTAGAACAATGATTGAGCATAGACTCTAGAGCCTGAATGCCTCAGTTTAAATCCTGACTCCAAATTATACACGTGTGACCTTGGACTTAACCTCTCTGTGTCTAAATTTCATTATCTAAAAAATAAGGATACGAGTACATTTGTCTCACAGTGTTGTTATGAAGATTAAATGAGTTAATACCTTCAAAGTACCTAACACAGTCCCTGGTGCACAGTAAATATTTACATAAAACATCAAGTATTCCTATCTCCTCAACTGAACAGCTTCCTGTTCCAACACTAGAGGGGAAGTTCTCCATGTTGGAAATACTGAAAGAAGGTATGCTGATGTCCAATGAAGCACATATCTCATTGCATGCTGTAATTTATAAATATGAGGCTGCCACTGCTGAAACTTAGGAAATGCACATTATACTTAGGTGAAGAAACATGCTTTAAAAAAGAAGATCACATTCTGTGGGTTTTTCTTTGTATGGAAAGCCTTGGAATTAGAGGTCAAATCAGAAATTGATCATTGAGTTTGGAGTTAGATCTAATTCTATAAATATGTTGACCAGCATCTGAATGGTAAAAGAGTTTGTTTTTAATTGTATATGAAGGATTAAGAGATCTTTAAAACCAATACCACTTGATAAATATTTTAGGGCCCCAAACAAGGTAAAAATAACTCCATTGGAAACAGTAGAAAGTTCCCAAATGCCAGAGACCAATACGGAAATAAAGTCTTAATTGTAAGAACTCAAGAGTTAATTTAGGCTTTGTTTTCCCAGGAACAGAAGGTTCTTAATAAAGTTGCCTAGACAACAGCAGCTCAGTCCCAGGGCAACCTCCTCTTTGATTTCTCACTATCCCGCCTCAGCTCACACCAACCTCATAAACAACTTGAAGGCCATTCAGGGCTGTTAGAAATGGCTGCTGGTTGCTGTTAGTAGACCTGTGTGGCTGCTAACAGAAAGATCAACATACTTAATTCAGCCTATCAAGGTGTGGGGCAGGATGTAGGTCACAATTTAACAGCTGGTGCTTATGCAGAATCTCAGTTGTAGGGTCCATCACAGAACCAGTTTCTACCACTTAAGGAAAGAAGGAGCTCCTCCATGGGTAAAAGAGATTTAAAGGGACACAAGACTTTCTGGAGTAATTTTTACTTTTTTCTCTAAATCTTCTTTAATTTTTCTTTCTTTTGTCAAATGTTTTCTGTTCTACAATCATGAGCCAACTAATATTTTCCTGTATACAGAAATGATTGGTAGAAACCATAAGATATTTTTGAAACTGAAAAATTTCAATCCTACCTGTCTCCTTCATGGCATATTATCACAATGATATTCAATTGTTGGCTTATTCATGTAATGTCTCTCTTCCCTTCTAGACCACAAGTTTCATGAAGGTGAAGATGACGTTTATGTCTTACAGCAGTATAACCTCTATGCCTGGCTTGGTGTCTCAAACAGAAGTGATGCTCACAAAACAATTATTGAATAAATGTACTGCCATTTAAAAATTATGACCAGTTTAAAACTATAGCTTTTTATGCCGAATACTATACTGTTTTTTGAAAAAAAGCCCCTCTCTTAATTACATAAGGAATCATTGTGACAAGCCCCTTAGGTTAGTCATGTAAAAGACAATTGTGGAAAAGAAGCAAACTAAAATCATACAAATGATAACATTTCAGACTTAAACTGTAAGTATTCTGTTTATGAAAGGACAGTGTGTATATTTTCCAGTGGATCTAAGCCTGTGCATATTATGTTGCAATAATGATAGACAGGTAGATAGGCCAGTAGATAAGATAAAACAAAAAATAGTTAATACATATATATGACCTAAAAATTCAACATAATCTGACATGTCCACTACCTTAACTAAGACAATATATTATACTATAAGGCTGGGTGCAGTGGCTAACAATTCTAACCCCAGCACTTTGGGAGGCCAAGGTGACTGGATCACTTGAGGTCAGGAGTTCGAGACCAGCCTGGCCAACATGATGAAACCCCCTCTTTGCCAAAAACACAAAAATTATCCTACTATGGTGGCATGCACCTGTAGTACCTGTAGCACCTGTAGTACCAGCTGCTCAGGAGGCTGAGGTGGGAGAATCACTTGAACCCAGGAGGTGGAGGTTGCAGTTGAGATAATGCCACTGCACTCCAGCCTGGGTGACAGTGAGATCTGTCTCAAAAAAAAAAAAAAGACACCATAATATATACTATATCAATATATAACATAATATATAATAAATAATACAACATGGATACATTGAATGTGTAATATATTAATATATTTAATATGTAATATATAGATTAATATATAGTTGCATTACAAATTACCCTCAAAGTTAGCAGCTTAGAACAATTTATTATCTTATGGTTTCTGATGGTCAAGAATCTGAGGGCGGCCGAGCGCAGTGACTCAAGCCTGTAATCCCAGCACTTTGGGAGGCCAAGACGGGCGGATCAAGAGGTCAGGAGATCGAGACCATCCTGGGTAACACAGTGAAACCCCGTCTCTACTAAAAAATACAAAAAAACAGCCGGGCGAGGTGGTGGGCGCCTGTAGTCCCAGCTACTCGGGAGGCTGAGGCAGGAGAATGGCGAAAACCCGGGAGGCGGAGCTTGCAGTGAGCTGAGATCCGGCCACTGCACTCCAGCCCGGGCGGCAGAGCGAGACTCCGTCTCAAAAAAAAAAAGAATCTGAGGGCAACTTAGGTGATTCTAGCTCAAGACCCCTCATGAGGATACAGGCAAGCTGTTCTGGGCTACATTCATCTCAAGCTGCTCTATTAGGGCTGAACTATCCACTTTCAAATATATATAGCCATGTAACCACCATCGCAATCAAAATACAGTATATTTCTGTCACTCCACAAAGTTTCCTCATGTCCTTTAGAAATCAATTTCCTCTCCTATTCCCAGATGCTGGCAACCACTGACATGTAATCTATCCTGTTCCTGTAGTTTTGCCTTTTCTGGAAAGTTATATAAATGAAATTATACAGCATCATACAGGCTTTCATGTCAGGCTTCTTTCACTTAGAACAATGTTTTTGAGATTCGTCAATGTTGTTGCCTATATCAGTAGCATGTTCCTTTTCACTGCTTTTAAAAAATTGCTTTTTACTGCTAAGTACTCTCTCACTGTAGATATGTATTCAATCTTTTCAACCATTCACCAGCTGATGGACATTTGGGGTATTTTCAGTTTGGGGCAATTATGGCTAAAGCTGCTGTAGACGTTCATGTTCAGGTCTTTGTATAGATGGTTTCAGTGCTCTTGGGTAAATACCTAGGAGTATGCTGGCTATGGTAACATACAATGAGTGCAGATTTATAATTACTTTACAAGAGACTGCCTGTTTTCCAGAGTGATGATGTCATTTTGCATTCCCACTAGTGACGTATTAAAGACCCAGTGTTCTGCCATTTTGTCAGCACTTGATTTTAACAGTTGATGTTTCTGCTGTTTTTGAATCTTAGCTATTCTAGGGGATAAGAGGTGGTATCCATGTTGTTTCTATTTACATTTCTTTAATGACCAAAGTTTTTGTACATTTTTTTCATGTATTTATCTGACATCCTTCTTTGTTCTTTGCTAAAGTGTGTTTTGGGCGTTTTCAAAATTGGGCTATTTGTTCTGATCAGAAGCAGAGAGAAAGTTATAGCAAGAGGAGACTGAAAGGCTTACTCTGTTTTTGCTTATTTAGAGTAAAGACTCAGAAAAGGAACGGATGAGCCTGGCCAAGCGTAGTGTGAACAGGCTAGCTCGTGTTCTGCGTACGCATGAGGTAAGTCTGAATAGTTCAGTCTTTGGAAACTATTTGAAAGTGGATAGTTCAGCCCTAATAGAGCAGTTTGAGATGAATGTAGCCCAGAACAGCTTGACTGCATCCTCATGAGGGGCCTTGGGCTAGAATCACCTAACTAAGTTGCCCTCAGATTCTTGACCAACAGAAACCATAAGATAATAAATTGTTCTAAGCTGCTAAATTTGAGGGTAATTTGTAACGCAACTATATAGTAATCTATATATTACATATTAAATAATACACATTAAATGTATCCATGTTGTATTATTTATTATACATTTCACTCAGTAATGAATGAAATGAGTGTTAATCATAAAAGGGGAGATTAATTACAGGGCCAGAAACCAGGCTGTCTTTAAATATGGAAGGAAAATATCCTCTCTGCGCAACATGGGTCAATTTCCAGTGGACTCTGAAATACTGGAACTGACCAGAAATAGGGAGTGAACTGGCCCTAGCCCAATAATGGCACACCAGGAGCATAGAAGGGAGCCTTTGAGGTTTAGACCTGTGAGCTTTTTTGAAGATAATTTTTTTCTTTGTGTTGTAGCTTTGTCATATCTAAGACTTCAATCACATTATCTTTCAACACTTTTCACTGATTGCAATTGTATATGGAGAGTTAAGGAGAGCATGAAGTATGTCTTGGGGAGGTCAAAGCAGAACTCTGTCATCTCCACAGCCAGAGTGAGGAGGCCAGTCACTGCCCAGCAGAGACCTGCTTTGCCCACCCCATGGCCTTCTCAGGAGAACAGCTGGCAATCAGAATAGAGATTTGGTTGAAACACAGGTTTCCAAGATCATTTTTAAGATTTCATTTATTTTAATTTTTAATTTCAACTCTTTTTTTTTTAGATGCAGGGGGTATATGTGCAGATTTGTTATATGGGTATATTGTGTGATGCTGAGGTTTGGGGTATGGTTAAACCTGTCAGGTAGTGAGCAAAGTACCCAACAGTTAGCTTTTCATTCCTTGCCCTCCTCCCTCCCACCTCAATGTCTACTATTCTTATCTTTATGTCGATGTGTACCCAATGTTTAGGTCCCACTAGTAAGTGAGAACATGAGTTACTTGGTTTTCTGTTAATTTGCTTAGGATTATGCTCTCCAGCTGCAACCATGTTGCTGCAAAGGATATGATCTCATTCCTTTTTGTGACTGGATGGTATTCCATGATGTATATGTATCCCATTTTCTTTATCCAATTTACTGTTGATGGGTACCTAGGTAGATTCAATGACTTTGCTACTGTGAGGGTGCTGCAGTAAACATACAAGTACAGGTATCTTTTTGATAAAACAATTTTTCTTGGTTATATAACCGGTAATGGGATGGCTGGATTGAATGGTAGTTCTATTTTTAGTTCTTTGAGAAATGTCCAAGCTGCTTTACACAGTGGCTGAACTAATTTCTATTTCCACAATAGTGTATAAACATTTCCTTTTTTCCACATCCTCATCAACATCTGCAACTTTTTGACTTTTTAATAATAACCATTCTGACTAGTATGAGATTGTATCTCATTATGGTTTTAATTTGCATTTCTCTGGTGATTAGTGATCCTGAGGATTTTTTCATGTTTGTTGGTTGTATGTATCTCTTCTTTTGAGAAGTGTCTGCTCCTGTCCTTTGCCCACTTTTTAATGGGGTTGTTTGTTTTTTGCTTGTTGATTTCTTAAATTCCTTATAGATTCTGGATATTAGACCTTTGTTGGATGCATAATTTGTGAATATTTTCTCCCATTCTGTAGGCTGTCTGTGTACTCTGTTGATAGTTTCTTTTGCTATGCAGAAACTGTTTAATTTAATGAGGTCCTACTTGTCAATTTTTGTTTTTGTTGTAATTGCTTTTGATAACTTTGTCATAAATTCTTTGCTGGGGCAATGTGCAGAAGGGTATTTCATAGGTTTTCTTCTATAACTTTTACAGTTTAACATCTTACATTTCAGTCTTTAATCCATCTTAATTTAATCTTTTATATGATGATAGGTAGGGTTCCAATTTCATTATTCTATATATGGATAGCCAGTTATTTCAGCATTATTTAATGATTAGACCTGTCCCCATTGCTTATTTTTGTTGATTTTGTAAAAGATCAGTTAGTTATAGGTGTGTGGCTTTATTTCAAGGTTTTCTATTCTGTTACATTGGTCTGTGTCTGTTTTTGTGCCAGTAATATACTGTTTGGCTTACTGTAGGTTTCCAGACCTTAAATGAAATGATACCTTGAGAAATCACAGAAAGAGCTCTTGAGAAAACTAATTTTCAGCAATTAAGCTGCTGGAACTGCATGCCTTAAATGCATACCTGAAAATGAAGTATAAAATTGGCTCATTGTCATAAGCTGGTCAAGGTCTTCTGACATAAGAGTTATAGCTTATACTTAAAAGTACCCTTCTTTTGGTAACATGTTGAAACTAAACACATTTTTATTCCTATTTTCCCAAAACCAAGAGGAAAAGCACAAAAAGAAGCATAAATCCACAAGAAAAATTAGAAAATATTTAATGGGAAAGATTTTTAAATAAAATATATGAGATGTCAAATTTTATTCAATAGAAAGGAAAAAGAAGAGCTACTAATGTGGAGAAGGCTGAATCCTGAGTGACAGTAGATGGGGATGCCCACACATTTGTGCTACAGAACCCCGGAAATGCTCATGAAGTGGCTGAAAAAACAAAAGTAGTTGAAAGCCTATTAGGCAGGCTTTATCCTGGAGGCCCCTCAATTATCTTATACTAGCAACTCTCTCTAATCCAGGAAGGAGATCATAGATATATTCTGACAGGAAATTGAACCAAAGGGGGACTTCAGTCCACTGATACAGTTACACAGGAAGGCAGAAGAAAGATGCCATATTGAAAACAAGGGAATTAAGTGAAAGCCTATGCAGAAAATGGAGTAAACCCCCAGGGTCCTTGTCCCCTCAGAGCCAAGAACACTGAGACCCAACATTGTTCCTCACACGGCAAAGTAGAGGATGTTTTTCTAGAGAAACTGAACCAGAGAATAAATCCTGTAGATTTGACATTTGTGGGCCTCTTTTTCAAGAAAGCCAGTTATTCCTTATTGCCCCACAAAGGAACTCGCTAGTTGACAATCCCTGCAAATAAACACACACAGTGGTTCCAACTAGATCTCTAGAGCCACAATCTAAAATATAATCAAGCATCAATGAATCACCAAAAATTTAAAAAGCTTCCAGCACAAGAGACTTCTTATAATACACAGAAAAATATAAACTCAGAAGAAATATAAATTAATGAGCCTAATATAGAATCTTCAGAGAAATAATGGGGAACATCACATTCTTGAAAGAAGAATGGTATACTATTTTTAAATCAAAGAACAGAGATCAAGACCTACTGGGAATCAAAATATACTAGCTGAAGTTTTAAAAGTCAATAGAGATGTTGCGATATATAGTGGAGGAAATCTACCTGAAGGTAGAAGAGAAAGACTCAGAGATAGAAAATAAGAGAAAAATAAAATAGCAAGAAAGCTGTTGTTCCAGAAGAACAACAGTACAGAAAAAATGGAGAGGAAATTACCAAATAAGAAGAAAAAATTAATAGAATTGAAGATCATGAGTCTCTGGATTGAAAGAGATCACTGAGCTCCAATTAATCTACTTCTTGGCTCAGTAATGAAAACTACCTACTGAGTGACAATGAAGTAAACAGTGGAAACCAATGTAAAAATAAAAACTCTTATAAAATGACCAGGGAGAAAGTGGAGGAATGGATCCTGTTAAATGTGCTTTTTCATCTTCACACCTGGCATCTTTGGGAAGATGGCCCTAAACCATTACATCTAGGGTTAACTTAGACCTGCTAATAAAAACAGGAAGAATTCACAGCAATGTGTAATTAGTCAGTAATTTGTACCTTGTAATTCTGAAAGATAAGTTATTTTTCCTCTAATCTGTCATGGATTAATAAGTGGTCCTATCATGCAGGACCACTTATCATGCATGAGTGTCTCATGAGTATACATCTCATACCACCCAATGATGTGTTGAAGCCAGCTTGTGCTGGCTTGGAACTGCTGATTGCTAAATTTTCTGTTTTCTGTATCACGCTGGTAGCTTGAAATCAACCATGTGAGAGTATTTACATCATAAATTGGCCAAGGCTACAAGTCAAAGTGGGTTGTTGTTGTTGAAAGTCAGTTTACCTACACGCTACTGCAATTCACCGTGTAAGTACAAAAACACACATATGGTCTATATCCTGTTCAATGAGATGAGACCATCAATGAATCACTGAATGTCACAACAATGTCACACTTCTATTAAAGTTTCTAAACTTCATCTCAATTTTTAAACTTACCTGGTCTTGACAAGTAACAGTTTGCAGATTGATACTAATACCTAGACTACACAATGAGAAGCATTAAGTATTTTAAGTAAATAGTATTAAGTAAATTCATAGTATTAATAAATTAAATGACATAAAAGGGTGAAATTGCTAAGGGAGTCCCTACCACATAGTACATGTTCAATAAATAGCAGGCATAAATACCATTACTAGATTATGAACTTTTGGATGCAAGGACCATGGATTTTGTTTGGTTTTGATTTTGTTTTATATGTATTATACTATATATATACATACATATGTTTTATATGTATTTAACACTTAGCATGTCCCTTGGCCTTTAGTATGTATTTAATATTTATTAGAAATTAATGATGCATAGTAAGTGATTGTAATGCTTCCTAAACATAGTGCAGACACTGTTTCTACATTGGGACTGACGTGTGAGAGGTGTCAGAGCACTGGGAGTTTGCAGAGCTCAACTTGCACAAGTGCATTCTGACCCTTTCCTCTGGTCCAAACAAGTTGTTCATTTTCTGAATTTAGCCTCACAATTGGACTAAAGTGAACACTGTGAGGGTTGGTATTGAACTGAAAATATTAACTGGTAATTACCCTTATTTGGTCCTTAGGTTTTACTAAGGAGGGTAAGATATATAGGTACTCAGTAGGAAGTGACTTGGGTCCTAGTCATATCCCCTGCCAGATGAGATGACTGAAGATTAGCCTTGCATGTCTTAAGTGCTATCATTTTGTGTTAATAAATTGTGCAGAAGTACTATCTTGCCCCAAAATAAAAATTAGCTGTGTTCTGTAAAACATATCAAGTTTTATGGTTAGAGAAAACAGGTTTGCTGGTTTATAAGAGTTATCCAGAAAGGCTTCTCGGAGGTTTGTTTGACAAGTCTGATTCTAACTTTGTGGATGTGTGAGGATCTGGTGCTGCTTTCTCTTTTACCTCCTATGCCTACCATTTATTATCAGCAGAAACAAGGTGCCATCTACCATAAGATTCAAGCAGGAAACAGGGCATATTTGCAAGAAATATTTGGAGCCAGACACTGCAAAGACAACTGATGCACCATGTAATAATACCTCTATTTCTCTGTAAAGGTTTCATCATATCTAATCAATGCACAGACTCCTACTACACTATAGTGGGAGGCATACCATTCATTAGATTCAGGAGAGCCAAGAGTTAGGCTTACAATGCATTTTTAAAGCCATGGTTCTTAAAATCTTTAATGAAAATCATGGGTCCTTTACACAGGAGGCACTTAGACACAAAGTGTGCAGAAAATTTAAAGAGGTTTATAATCCTTGAAGCTCGGGAAAGAAAGAGTAATCCAGGTAATCAAGAACCTAATATTTGGTTGAGTCAGGAGATCCTGGAACAATGTCTACATAAGTGCTCCTTGTTAGAGGGAGGAGTTCAACTACACTAAAGCAGGAGTAATTTCTGGCATGAACAATGGGATGGAGTAGGATGGAGCTGATGCATGGTGTCCTGTGGAACTAGGAAAGTGGCCTTAGAGACAGTGTGATGGTATGAAAGATTACCCATAAGGAGAGAGTTATGAACCTGGAATGTAGTTTTTCCTCTGACCCCAAATGCCTGGGCAATGCCATATCATTATCTTTGTGCTTTAGTTACCTCATCTAAGCAAGGACAGAAAGAAATGAGATAATCGTTAGCTCTAAAATTTAATCATTTAGACGTACAAGTTATATATAAAGTATAGGAAAGAATCATCCAATGGAAGATAATTTTTTTGCCAAGGAGATGAACTTCTGCAAAACTTTGCCTGAGGCCTAAAATTTATATTCAACACCATTGTGCCACTGGGTTATAATGAATCCTCATGGCTTTTTCCTTTTTTCCCTTGAAGAACATCACTACTCCCTGTTTCAGAGATCATTATAATCTCAATTTGGCAGGGTGGAGAAAAACAGCAGTAGCCTCATAAGGTAGATCTAGAATTTGAACTGTCTTGGATGAGACTTGAGAACAAAAAGCAATATAAAGTTCTCAGTTTAAGAAGTCAGTATTTGATTTTTCTTGTAAATTCGTAGAAGTTCTTTGTAGATTCTGGATATTGGTCCTTTGTCAGATAGGTAGATTGTAAAAATTTTCTCCCATTCTATAGGTTGCTTGTTCACTCCGATGGTAGTTTCTTTTGCTGTGCAGAAGTTCTTTAGTTCAATTAGATCCCATTTGTCTATTTTGGCTTTTGTTGCCATTGTTTTTGGTGTTTTAGTCATTCAGTCCTCGCCCATGTCTATGTCCTGAATGGTATTGCCTAGGTTTTCTTCTAGGGTTTTTATGGTTTTAGGTCTAACATGTAAGTCTTTAATCCATCTTGAATTAATTTTTGTATAAGATGTAAGGAAGGGATCCAGTTTCAGCTTTCTACATATGGCTAGACAGTTTTCACAGCACCATTTATTAAATAGGGAATCCTTTCGCCATTTCTTGTTTTTCTCAGGTTTGTCAAAGATCAGATATGGCTGTAGCTGTGTGGTATTATTTCTGAGGGCTCTGTTCTGTTCCATTGGTCTATATCTCTGTTTTGGTACCAGTACCATGCTGTTTTGGTTACTGTAGCCTTGTAGTATAGTTTGAAGTCAGGTAGCGTGATGCCTCCAGCTTTGTTCTTTTTGCTTAGGATTGTCTTGGCAATGCGGGCTCTTTTTTGGTTCCATATGAACTTTAAAGTAGTTTTTTCCAATTCTGTGAAGAAAGTCATTGGTAGCCTGATGGGGATGGCATTGAATTTATAAATTACCTTGGGAAGTATAACCATTTTCATGATATCTATTCTTCCTATCCATGAGCATGGAATATTCTTCCATTTGTTTGTGTCCTCTTTTATTTTGTTGAACAGTGGTTTGTAGTTCTCCTTGAAGAGGTCCTTCACATACTTTGTAAGTTGGATTCCTAGGTATTTTATTCTTTTGAATCAATTGTGAATGGGAGTTCACTCATGATTTGGCTCTCTGTCTGTTATTAGTGTGTAAGTAGTGTATAAGAATGCTTGTGATTTTTGCACATTGATTTTGTATCCTGATGCTTTGCTGAAGTTGCTTATCAGCTTAAGGAGATTTTGGGCTGAGACAATGGGGTTTTCTAAATATACAATCATGTCATCTGCAAACAGGAACAATTTGACTTCCTCTTTTCGTAATTGAATACCCTTTCTTTCTTTCTGTTGCCTGACTGCCCTGGCCAGAACTTCCAACACTATGTTGAATAGGAGTGGTGAGAGAGGGCATCCCTGTCTTGGGCCAGTTTTCAAAGGGAATGCTTCCAGTTTTTGCCCACTCAGTACGATATTGGCTGTGGGTTTGTCATAAATAGCTCCTACTATTTTGAGATGTGTTCCATCAATACCTAGTTTATTGAGAGTTTTTAGCATGAATGGCTGAATTTTGTCGAAGGCCTTTTCTGCATCTATTGAGATAATCATGTGGTTTTTGTCTTTGGTTTTGTTTATATGATGGATATGAACACACACTTCTCAAAAAAAGACATTTATGCAGTCAACAGACACATGAAAAAATTATCCTCACTAGCCATCAGAGAAATGCAAATCAAAACCACAATTACATACCATCTCACACCAGTTAGAATGGCAATCATTAAAAAGTCAGGAAACAACAGGCGCTGAAGAGGATGTGGAGAAACAGGAACACTTTTACACTGTTGGTGGACTGTAAACTAGTCCAACCATTGTGAAAGACAGTGTGGCGATTCCTCAAGGATTGAGAACTAGAAATACCATTTGACCCAGCCATCCCATTACTGGGTATATACCCAAAGGATTATAAATCATTCTACTATAAAGACACATGTACACGTATGTTTATTGTGGCACTATTCACAATAGCCAACTTGGAACCAACCCAAATGTCCATCAGTGACAGACTGGATTAAGAAAATGTGGCACATATACACCATGAATACTATGCAGTCATACAAAAGGATGAGTTCATGTCCTTTGTAGGGACATGGATGAAGCTGTAAACTATCATTCTGAGCAAACTATCGCAAGGACAGAAAACCAAACACCGCATGTTCTCACTCATAGGTGGGAACTGAACAATGAGAATGCTTGGACACAGGGTGGGGAACATTACACACCGGGGCCTTTCGTGGGGTTGGGGGAGAGGGGAGGGATAGCATTAGGAGATATACCTAATGTAAATGATTAGTTAATGGGTGCAGCACACCAACATGGCACATGTGTACATATGTAACCTGCACATTGTGCACATGTACCCTAGAACTTAAAGTATAATAATAATATAAAAGTCTATGTTAAGTTCACAGTCAGCACATAGGCCAGTCTAGAGGGAACCAAAATGGTGTGTTTGAAATGTAGTATACAAAAGGATTGCCATCAATTTGTGCTTTGCTAACCTGACTTTTTTGTGACTCAAGTTTTCAGATTTAGAATTGGATCTGTTTTTCTGTATTCTAATTTTTAACTAGGAAATCTTCTAAAATTTGTCCATCAAAATGCTGTAAGCACCTGACATAATTAGCTAGTTTATAATCCAAACCATCATTCTTATCATTCTTACAATGATTTTTGTACCAGAACACCCATGGACTTACTGATTAGCCTGTGAGTGGGCCACCCTTGAGGAAGGTATCCACTCTTGGTCCAACCAGTGGCAGCTCCTCAGCAAAGTTTCTTTTCTTGTAGGGGCCATGGGTAGAAATGTTTTAGCTAGAAATACTGGACACAGAGAAGGATGATTGTCATGCCTGTGTACACTAAAGCTCTATTAGAGGTATCAGCTAGGGGAAGACAGGGCATCTGATGCTGCTCTGTCCCCTGACATCACATATGTACACAGCAAACTGGCTCTCTGAATGCATGAGGCAGCCTGTTTATGTAAGTAGGTTAATGGATGACCTCACACCCCGTGCTTTTGCTACATTTTACTTTTTCCTCACCCTGGGGTGCTTTAAATCATTCTTGCACTTAAAGCACATTCACTGTATCCATAACATAAAAACTCTCACTATATATGAGCTAATTAAGCATAATATATAAGAATTTATCCTAAAAAACTTTTATTGATTTATCTGTTGCCATAGGGTGTCATTGTTGTTTTAAACTAATATGCTTGCCTGGTCTTTGCCTGAAAGCTGTCTTTGATTGATTCTTTTCTGAGAAATAAAACCACTCTTATAGTCTAATGAATATCATAAATCTTAAATGCTAATGATTAGATCTTTATCTTGAAAAACTACATTTTGCGAAATTAGGTCAAAACATGTGATTCCGCTGGATAGATAAAGTTTATCTCTCCAAAGGTTTACAACTAACTTATTTCTCTCTGAGATGATATTATCTCTGTTTAAAGTCTCCCTTTTTAAAAATGGTATTCCAACATTTTACATGATATGCAGGCAAGTAGGTGTGCTCATATAAGTGCCACATGGCCACTGTAAACCCCCATATCTTTCTCCCTAACACATATTAGAAGTAGCTGAGCCATATTTGCTTCCATCCAATCCTCCACAATTCTTTTCTGTCTCTGTGGACGCTTGAATCTAGGATCTCCCATGAGTTCCTCCATATTCCAGCCATTTCATATGCTGTCTACACAAACAAATGTTCTGCATCACACCTACCTCCATACCAGACCCCTCCCATAAATAGGGGGCACTGAATGTCATGGCTGTCTTTAATAATGAGGACTTAACGGCCTCCTGGAGAGGTGGCTTGTTGTGGTTCAGTGGTTTGCAAATTGCAATCTTGGACTTTTAGTTCTAAAGCACTGCTCCAGAGTCTTGCAAAGGGGAAATCTCTAGTAGAAAGGACTCCTTTTCTCACCTATTTCCATTTTATATGAAGGATTTAAATATATATGTGTGTCGGCCAGGCGCAGTGGCTCATGTCTGTAATCCCTGCACTTTGGGAGGCCGAGGCAGGCGGATCACAAGGTCAGCAGTTCGAGACCAGCCTGGCCAACATGGCGAAACCCCGTCTCTGCTAAAAATAGAAAAAGTGAGCTGGGCATAGTGGTGTATCCCTGTAATCCTAGCTACTTGGGAGGATGAGAGAGGAGAATCGCGTGAACCCGCGAGGTGGAGGTTGCAATGAGCCGAGATCGCGCCACTGCACTCCAGCCTGGGTGATAAGAGCAAAACTCCATCTCAAAAAATAATAAGTAAATAAATAAATCTGTGTGTGTGTGTGTGTGTGTGTGTGTGTGTGTGTGTAATATTGAATGACAGTCTGAGGCAAGTCATTCAAAGGGAACTGCAGGAGTTGTTAGAATAAGAGCCCACTAGCAAGGGAGGGGTGCACAAATGGAAAAGGGGATCCAGTAGTGCCCAGCATAGGCTTCCATCCTACTAAATCATCATATGTCTCCAGTCCTCATTTCACTTTATTTCTCAGAGATATTCCCAATGACCACTTCTTCCTGGAAACAGTCTTTTCTTTTGGTTTCCATGATATTATTTATTCCTTCTTGATCAACTTCCCATCTTTTTAGCAACTCTAGCCCAACCATTCTGCAAACTCATCTAACTCCACTCTATTTTGGAGTTTTTCAGTACTTGAATCTAGGCTCTCTTCCCTCTCAGTACTTTTTCTCTATTTGACTTCATTCTATGGATTTAGTTACCACTCCTAAGCAGATGTTTTAAAGGTCACATCTCCAAACCAGACCTCCACTTTGAGTTCTAGGTATGTGGTAAATACAAATGTATTCTGCATTATTCTGGCACCACGAACCAAGCATGCCAGAAATCATGATCATCCCAAGAATCACAGGCCATTTGTATCTTCTCAATATTACCAGCATTCATCAGCCTGCACAAGTCTGAACTAATGCTATTTCCAAACATTTACCAATTCAGCTCTTTTTCCTTCTAAATCAATCTGAAATCTTTTCTACATCCATAGCACATCACCATATTCCAAAGTGCCATAATCACTTGCAGTATTATTGAATAGCCTCCTAACTGATTCAACCACCTCTACTCCTTCTCAGCAACCAGTATGTCTTTCCTAGCACACCATAATGATTATGGGGCCAGGGATGATGCTTATTTAAAAAAAAAATAGCTCTATGTTTTAGAATAATCTAAGATTTACAGAAACATTGTAAAGATAGGATGAAGAGTTCCCATAAATCCTTCACCCAGTTTCTAATTTTATCAATGTCTTACATTACTATGGTACATTTGTTATAATTAATAAACCAATATTGATACATGATGATTAAGATCCATAGTTTATTCAGATTTCCTTTGTTTTTACTAACAGATTTCTAGCAGAAAAGGCAGTAAGCAGCTCCTACAAACAGCCCACACAAACTACTTTCAGACATTTTTAATGTCTCTCTTCACCTTCACACCTCAATTTTCCTCCCCATATCCACAACCTACTCTCAGGAATTATACTATTGAAGTTCAGTTTCTTTGTTTTTGAATGAAGGATTAAAATGGTGTCTTCCCAAGGAGGTCATTGTGAAACTTGAATGCAAAGGGCTCAGCACAGTACTGTGAAGCACAGCAACTGCTGAAATTTGTTAGCTGTTCATATTATTGCTGTTAGTTGCTTCTTAGGGATTAAAGGCCTGAAAATGGATCTGAGAATGGAGATGAGGGGCAGAGGAGGTGCCAGGGTGAAGTAAGTCCTGCATGTGCACTGGCCTTTCTGCAAAGCTCACATAAAGTGTGCTTGGTTTGATTTGTGTAGACTGTTTGCAAGGACTTCCCACTGCTGTTTGTTGCTTAGCTGCTGTGGTTCAGGTATGACTCTGGCCCTTCATTTGAATAACGATTCCTCTACACTTTTCCCTTTCATCCCACCTGGGGAGAGCTGGGAAACACACAGAGATAGGCCCATCTCATGAGTGTCTATTTTCCAACTCACTCCAGCTTGGTCCTTTACTCACAGCTGCCTTCAGAACCAGAGGCAGGGCTCTTATTCTCTTCAGGCAACATGACCAACTGGAGTGTCAAGGCAGTAAATTCCAGATGCCACCCTCACAGATTTCTTGCTTTTCCCCTTCTCAGAATGTGGACTGGATTTGCATCTCAAATACTCCAGTGACTACCCAGCCTGGCCTCCCAGTACTCTGTGCTATGCCCATCCTGGTGGGAATGTCAGCCCAGGATTCATTAGCACACACAAACATCATTCTTCAGGTACTAAGCGCAGGCATGAAATTACATTCAAGACAAAATAATGGGTTATTGAAAAAAAATTGAAAGAAAAAGTTCTCAAGGCAATACCAGACATAAAACAGTGGTTCTCAACTCTTTTTATGCTCTAACACGCCTCAGTGGCATGGCATTCCCTCAACTGATTTTAATAAATCTCTACCCAACATCACCCCCCCCCCATATTTCAGTTACTGTCATATGCTGTAAACTAAACAAAGAGACTAAACTGGTATATGGTGGCAGGCTTAAAAATTATGGATGTTGAGCACAAATGTGGATACATTCAATAACTACTTTTGCTATAGTTATTTCTTATTCATTTGGACTATGTTAAACATCTGTGCAACATATTAGAATTCAGCTCATCTTAAGTCTGCCACTAACTCTGAGACCTCAGGCAAGTTATTTAGCCATGCTTGGCCTTGCTTAATGGCTTATTTAAAATTTCAATGTTTTGAGCAGACTGTGCGAATGTCTTCTTGAGATGAACTTCACTATAGGCTACTTATATCCAAATGCATAGCCAAACTCCCTGTCCCCTATCACCTGACCTTAAATATAGCATTTTTCAGAAACTTAGGTTTCTGTCCCTACACTTAAAATTGTCTCCAGTCATAACTTCCCACTGATTCTTCTTGTTCTATGTTCCTTTCATACCTAAAACACAATTTCATCTCACACTGTGACTCTAGTTTGGAATATCAATGCAATAGAAGTGAATGCAAAATTCAAGCTCTTGTTCTGTGCTGGGCATTATACGGAGTGCTTTCAGAGCACCATAACTATATTAATCCTCCTACCAACCCTGTGATACAGGTATGAATGTTATCCTCCTTTTTCAGGTGAGAAAAAAACCCTGCACACACACCCACATGCACCCACAAGCACCCACACAGACACACACAGAGAAGCCAGCTTCAGGGACCTTGAAGAAATTGCCCAGCAAGTATCTAGTAGTGTAGTATTTGGACTCCGAAGCCCAAGCTTTTAACCTTTGTATCTTGTCCCTTGAGATAGGTGGTCATTTATACCAAACATGTTAATAACTAAGAGGACAATGGAACTAAGGTTATAGAGATGGTGTATGACAAGGTATAACTGTACATTCACTGTATATTGGGTATGAGACATTGTAGTATTATATACGGTAAGGGAAGTTGCTATTAGTGTTTCTGTTTTTCAAAGGAGAAAGAAAATGTATAAGTCTGAGATTTGTCGAAGATGGCTCTGACTCCTACCCAGGTAGCTTCCTATTGCCAGGATCCCAACTTCAGAAATATATGGAGGGATTCAACTTAAAACCAGAAACAAGTTTTAATTCAGAAGATATAAATCACTGAGCCTGGAGACCTACATTTTTAAAAGGTCCCCAGGCAATTCAGAAACTTTCCCCAGTATACAGACGATGAGCATCATACAAATTTAGATTTGCCTTATAGAGTGGTCAGCCCATTTATAATACTAGAATTCCAGGTCAATGCTGTTTCCTCCACTTATAAAAAATACTAGCAAAGCATATTTCTAAGGGATCTCTCTCTTTCTCTTTCTGCAAACCTGAACAACTTCCTAAACCCATATGAACCTTGAGCCACAAAAACTCTGTCTTGCAAGATCACTGCCCCTTATTTACTCTGAGGCAATGGGGAGACGGAGGAAACCCAGGCCCGACCCACCCTCAGACTCTTGGTGTCAATGTCATGTCTATTTGATACTCAAAGTATTTTCTATAATCTGGGACAGATTATAAAGATGACATCTAACACCGTCCCTATCAGTTTTATCTGATCACCCGCCCCACCTCACCACACTTCAGCATTCCTGTCTTCAGAAAGTTCCTTCAAGTAGTCATTTTCCTCCTTACTCAAAAACTCCCTGCCCTAGAGGTATTTATATCCTACTTTCTCTTTCCTCTCACATTTTCACTATTCGTTTATTCAGTAAATTAATTCAAAAATATATTTTGAGTACTCATTCTGTGCTAGGTGCTGTTTTCAGAGCTGAGAAAATAAGCAAGACCCTATCACAGTATGGCCCTTATTTTTCTATAACACACACACACACACACACACACACACACACTTGCCTGCTTTAGTCATGGCTTTCCAGTAGGAAGTCCCACATAGGTAAAGTCTTATTTTTTGAACCTTCCTTTAATTTCCCCCTTTCCTCTATACCTGAAATAATACATGTTGGGTCTTATCGCCATCTAGGAGATAAAATAATCTGATAGATTAATTCCAGCTATGGTATCAATTACTTATTCTGAAGCATTAAGCCTACTCCCAGATAACCTACATTTGATAGTCAGTTCCTTCTATACAATTTTTTTGCACTATGGTAGCATATGAGATGTATTTGGCAACCAATGGAGACTTTCAATTCTCTTTAAACCACCATACCATGTAGCCAGCTCTTTCACTGCTTACGTGCATGGAAAACTACTACCTGCAAGGATCTTACTCCTCACAATTTGCAAGGATCTTACTCTTTCCAACCTAGAAATCACAAAGTTTATTGCTCTACTCTGACTCATCTTATATAGTTTTACCTAGTTTATATTTCTGCATAAATTTGAAGCTATTTTAATGTGCCTTTTCTGCACATTTTTCCTTACAGTTTTTTCCCTTGTCCTTCTGGTTAGATAACTAATCCATGTACCCAAGTGTGGATATGTAAAAGAGAAATTGCAAAAGGGTTTTGTTCTGACTCTGCACTGGGACACAAAAACAGAGCATTAACCTAACTAACTCTGGCATGAATCCAATCAGGAGAGAAATTGCATTAAAGCAATGCGCCCCACCAACTTTCCAGAGATAACAGACCTTTATTTCATTGTGAGTATGCTTTTCAGGTCTGTTCCTGAGAACACGACCACATAGGAAACTAAGAGTTAAAACCGCAGACCACCTGAGTGGGGAGAAATAGGAGTGGAAATACCAATAGTAAGAGGAGAAAAGTGCTGCAAGGAGACATTGGGCAGTCAAGCAAATTTCAATCGACTTGTTATTCCACTCTGCAGAGTAGAAGCCAAAGTGGCCTGCATGGCCATACATGATCTATCCATATTTTAGTTTCATGTTACCTGTCTCTCCTCATCTCTACCATGCTTCTTCTCATCCACTCTGCTCCAGCCAGTGTCCCCCTCCCTGTTCCTCCAGCAGAGCAGGCGTGCACTTTGTGCTTATTGTTCCTGCTGCCATAGGCACCCTTTCCCATTACAACCACCCCAGCACTCTATCCTCAATACTTGTTTTGTTATTTTCTACGACATTGATCTCCTTGTGACTTGCTATGTATGTTCCTTATAACTTATTTGTGTATTTTAAATTTCTACTCATATAGTGTAATACCATGAGAAGAGCGATTTTATGGGCTTTGTTTTCCACTGCATCACCAGAGCCTAGAACAGTGACCAGCGCAGAGCATATGTGCAATAAGTATTTGCTGAGTGGACAAGCAGATCTGTCATGAGCTGACCCTGAAACCATGATTTTGTAAAAATATACTTAGTTCAGTGTTTTTCTGTTCTGGTGCTACCAGATGTGAACTTTTATGTGTCACATGGACAGGGCATTGGCTAACACTGAGTCACATTGTGGAAAAATATATATATATATATAATATTCATCATGCCATTGAGTGAACGTGGACCCTAACCCCAATCAGGTTGTGTGTTTTGTCCCCTATGTAGTCTGTACAATATATTATATTTTTTAAATATATATGTTATATTTATATAATATATATTTAAATATATATATATTTTATATTTATATATATATATATTCCCTTTCCATTCCCTCTGATTACATCAGAAATGAGATTCTTTGGAGATTAAAATTTCATGAACATTTACCAATTTCCTTTTTGATAAACAAAGCTCAAGTTGCAGGCTTAGATCTTTGGTAGGCAGCTAAATCTGGCTGAAATATAATAGTTTTTGTTTTCATTTTTAAAATTTACTTTATTGTCAAGTAATGTAGTGACATATTTGTTTCTTTAAAATTTTATTTATAGAAAAGAAGGAAGAGAAATAGATACAGAAAGAAAGAAAAAGAGGGAAAGAAAGGAGGGAGGAAGAACGTTTCAAGGAAACACCAGTTTATGTGGTACAAAGATACTGCAAAAAAATCATATAGCAATTTTTAGTGTTTCCAAAACAAATACACAGGTCCTATCCCTGGTGGAGCACAGGAGGCATAGCCTTTGGATATGAATCAATACTATCAATAGCAGCACAGAGTCCTACTTGCACAGTGTGAGTGTACTTCCTCCAGTATGTAGTCTCTGGAATAGCCCCTAAATAACAACCAGCTTCTAGGAAGCTTACATGAAGACATATTTGAAAGGAGATAAAATTCTTGACATTTACCAGTCTTATGTTAGCTCGGACTTGATGTTTACAGAGTGGTGGGAATAGAGTGGAGCCTTGCAGTTCCTGGGAGCATCTCTGGAAGGACCCCTGAGGATAATATGTGATTTCATCATGCCATTGAGTGAACGTGGACCCTAACCCCAATCAGGTTGTGTGTTTTGTCCCCTATGTAGTCTGTACAAGAATGCTGGCATAACCCTGCCGCCACCTGACTTTATTTTACCCTCAAAATGCAGCACGGCAACTTGCTGACTGCTAAACCATCTGGGAGACACAGACTGACTGCATTTTAGACCGTGAGCACTTGTCATTCTGAAAAAAAGAGGCTCAGACATATTTGAACTATAAAGAAATAACAAAAACAAACCAGATCTTTCTTATCTTTCATTGTGCATTTGAATGCAATTTATTTTCATTTTTGTATTTTAAGGGAAAACTGTTGGAGACCTGATGGTTAGAATAGAAATGAAGTATAAAGCATATTTTCCCGCCCCAGAGCTGGCAGGATAAATGTCTTTTTCTTCAGCTCTGAAATTTGTATTCTCTATTCTCCTGGAATAAAACACAAGATAATGTCCATTCTGCTGCATTTTTCCCCATTTTGTTCATCCTTGCAATGTAGAATTTTAAAGAAAAATGAAAAACGTTAATCTCTAGTAATTTATTTTTCCCCCATTAAATGCTTTAAAAAGCTATTCTTATAGGTGACCTTATATTTCTTTCAAAAATCTGCATCTTTTTTGGTCCTTTTAAAGCCAAACAATTCACTGGGCTTAATTCAGCCTCATAGGCTTCTCATTCTTCTCTCCACCTGGGCTCCAAATAATACCTCTGGATGCCCTGAAGAATTTCCATGTGAGAAGGGGTCAGTGAGTTGGAAGTCATAGACCACCTGAAGATTTTACCTGCCCCATTTGATTTCTTGATATGGACTTTGATACCAAAGGCAACACCTCTTTCCATCACCAAATTTACAGAATTAAGGCTTGATTTTATTAAGAAAATATATAGTTTTCCTTACAGTCACCACCCATCTCCAAATTAAACCAGCTCTACAGATACATCCTCTGTCAGTTTTGAAAATCCAAGGATATCAGAGATGACTTAGAATCAAGTTTTGAGAGGAAAAGGAGACCATTCATTTAAAACTAAAGTCAAGCCAAGTAGTAATTTAAGAGTGTGGGAAGGTAGTAGCTGTAACCTCTGCTCAGTCCTCCAGCTGCTTATAGGTGACACCTCTAACCATACAACCCTGGCTTCAACCCAACAAAAATACTCAAAATTCCCTTAATAAACAGTGCTTCATGGCTCGGGATTTTGCCTAGGATTTTCCTATGATTTGCAATGCTCTTCTTCTGTCAGTCGTATGCCTGGAAAATTTCTCCCTCTTTCAAGAATCAGTTTTAGCACAAGTGTCTTAATTATTATAATGTCCAATAATATTATAATAATTATATAATGTCTAACATTTGTTTATTTTTAATGTATTGCAGGCAGTATGATGGTATCTTTGCATGATTACCTCACTTAAACCTACCACCACCGCTACTATATGATAGACACTGTTATTCCTATTTTACAGATAATATATCCCAAAGGAAGTCAAGAGTTAAAACTACAGACCACCTAAGAGGGGATAGGGTAGTGTTTTGTTTGGAATGGCATTTAATCTGTTCACTATTGTCTTCCAAACCATGACATTAGGATATTTTTCCACTTATTTAATTTTTAAAATTTACTATTAATTTTTTAACTTTCTAGAAGTCTTATACATATTTTTCTAGATTTGATTATAGGGTTTTCTTGGATGCTATTGTAAATCATATTTTTATTAAATTTCATATTTATATAGAGAAATGCAACTGAATTCTGTATTTTGATGCTGTATCTAGCAAACTTACAGAAGGATTAAATAATTTGCCAAATTTATATAGCTAGACGATTTCAAGGTTGGGGTACAAACTAATGTCTGTAGAACATCAGACACTGTGGCCTTAATTACCCTCTAAATAGCTTTTCTTGGCCATTCTTGAAAATATCCGTCTACTCATCACCACCAGATGGAGTGAAACATTTTTTCGTCCCACTGTAGTCTTTCCCCCTGTATTTGAAATTCCATAACATTTTATTTGCAAATAATTATTTATGCTTTCCTCTTCCTTCTTCCTATCTAGTTATTCCATTTATATTCTTCAGTAATTCACAAAGGCTGTGTGTCTTAGGGCAGAAATATTGACATTTTTGGACTGGGAAACTATTTGTTTTGGGGGCCTATACTATTTTGGAGTGGGTAACTATTTGTTTTGGGAGCTTATACCGTGCATTGCAATATATTTAGCAGCATCTCTGGTCTCTATCCACTAGATGCCAGTAGCAACTGACCCCTTGTTGTGATATGTTATTTTAAATGTCTCTAGACATTGCCAATTATGCCCTGAAAGGCAAAACTGCTCTCAGTTGAGAACCACAGCCTTAGGGAAGCCAACCCCACTTCTAGATCTATTGGTAAAACCAGTTTGTTTTAGGAATAAAATCAGTCAATCATCTTGCCAGTGATTGTTTCAGGAAAGAACATGTGACCAAATTTGGGCCAATAAGACTGGAGTTGAGGTCTACTGTGCTATTGGGGGAACATTCTTTCCCCCAAAAGAGCCTCCAAAAACTGTCATCTCTCCTTCTGAACATTGTTGGGTACAGGTGGGACTGGAACTACTGCAACTGTCTTGCTATCAGCCCGAGGATGAATACCACATAGAGTAGAGCATCCCAGGGAACAGAGAGAGAGCCACTGGATTGTCTTCCAAGTGTATGAGATAAAACTTTCCTGTTTAAATAGGTTTGTGATGGGATTTCTTTCCTCCCGCCCTAACTCCTTTCTTCCCTCCCTTGCCCCTTCCTTCATTCCTTCTTTCCTTTTTTTCCTTCCTTCTTTTTTCACTTAAGCCTTAATGTTTATAAAAAACGGAATGTATGATATTCTCAAAATAATAGCACAATATTTATTCTATCTCTTAAATGCAGCACCCCTTCATCATTTCCTGTCACTTTTTCTATTTTCCTCCCTGCTTAAGCTCTAGTGTTTTGGGCACATAATCATCAAACTCATCATAACATATATATTTTAATATACATATGAACTTAAAATTGGTGTTGTGCGTATGTGTTTTGTTTCCATGAAAGGTATTGTGTATTGTGTATGCATTTCCTGCTGTTTTCAACTTTCTTCCATGATGGCATATTTATGTCTAATTCCTTAACTGTATGACATTCTACCACATGCACATATTACATTTTTCTCATTTTATAGTAAGGACCACCTGTGTTCTTCTTATCCTACTTTGACCATGAGCAGTTATGAAATGGGTCTTATTGTGCAGGTCTCTCTGTGGAGCTTTGTAAATTAATATATGTAAAATTAATATATGTATTTTATTCCAAGGAACATAGTTGATATGCTTTGGCTCTGTCCACCAACCCAAATCTCATCTCAAATTATAATCCCTGTAATTGAGGGAGGGACCTGTTGGGAAGTGATCGGGTCACAGGGGTGATTTTCCCATGCTGTTCTCCTGATGGTGAGGGAGTTCTCAGGAGAGCTGATAGTTTTAAAAGTGTTTTGCAGTTCTCCCTTCGCTTGTTCTCTCTCCTGCTGCCATGTAACACGTGCCTTGCTTCCCCTTCACCTTCTGCCATGATTGTAAGTTTCCTGAGGCCTCTCCAGCCATGTGGTACTGTGAGTCAGTAAAACTTTTTTCCTTTAAAAATTACATAGTCTCAGGTAGCATCTTTATAGCAGTGTGAAAATGGACTAATACAATAGAATTATTCGTAACTATTATTATCATTATTATCAACTATTTTCATCATTATTGTTACATATTTTTCATTTGGTCTCTTTCTGTGACTTCCTTGTTCATATGTTTTCATCAAATTTCTATTGGGTTTTCTGTCATTTACTTATTTCCAGGTGTTGTTTTATATTTCAGATATCAATCACTTATCTGTTTAAATGAAGCAAATACCACCTTCAAATCTTGTCACAAAACCAGTAACCTTGTCTATTATGTAGTTCAGTAAAGAGAACTGTGCAATTTGGATGTGGGAAAATTTATCAGATTTTCTCCTTGAATACTCCTTTTTGGTGTATTCTTTAAAAATTTCTTATTCCAAGATGACAAGATTTTTTGTATTTTTCTTACGTTAACTTAGAGTTATACATCTGGGCTTCTAATCCATTTGGAGTTCAGCTGGGAAATAAAGGCATAATTTTGTTTTTATGATTTTCAGTACAGTGAACCTATTTTTCCAATATCATTTCTTCAGAGATACATTCTTTACCCCACTAATATGTGACACCTGTATTATACACCAGCGTCCTCTTTAGATGTAAGTTTGAGCCTAGGCTTTCTATTGTATTTTATCACCTATTGATTGGTTCTTGGGTTCGTGGCACAGTTTCTTTAACTACACCTTAGTAAATAGATGTTTATATGTGGTTTCTCTTTTCCCCTAAAATTGGGACTACTAAAATTTTTCTTGAGATTCTCTGACTCTTAACAGCTACTTTATGCACTGCTTCTTAGTCTCTCTGGTTGTAATAATAATAAATATGCAAATGCAAAAAAGGGAAAGTTGGCTTATCTTGGCCTCTCAAGTTATTACTGTTTTTTTCAATTCTCTATTTCTTTCAAATATATGTTTTCCATATTTTATCCTGCCTTCTTAGTTGTTACTAGTGAGAAATTTAATCTGTAAATTGCTAGTCCAACATAGCCAGAAAATTGATTTTTTAAAAATACTGATCCTCTAAACAACATTTCTAAACACTCTTACTCATTCCATTATGTTTTCTATGTCACTGATCATACATTTGTTTCTTTTGGGTTCATCTGCAGAAAATTCTGGGATAGAGTTAAGAATTCAAGGTGTTTAATGGGGGATCAACACCTATGAAAGGAAAGAGGAGGTCTCACCATATGGGAAGGAGAGAAGTTGAAACTGCTATGCAGATCCAACAAAACCTCAGTTGTCTCAACAAGGAGTTCTGAAATGAGGAATGACAATCAGAATTGTCCTCTGGTGGGTCAAAAGAGCCAGGCCTTTATGTACTGCCTTGTTCAATCACCAGGTGACAGGTGATCCAAGAAGGGCATGACCTCAGGTGACTCAGTTCTTTGAAAGTGAGCAAAGCCCTAAAGGAGCAGACTGCTGAAGGCCGTCTACTCCTCACAGCTGGTGGCAGGCTTTTGCTGAAGGGGAATGTGAACAGTCCATCTCTTACCTGCCACACCTTCTAAATCGTATATACATACATATGTATGCACACACACAGAGAGAGAGAGAGAGAGAGAGAGAGAGAGATTGAGAGAGAAAGAAAGAACTCTGTTAATCAGTAAGAATGGTAGCAAGCATCCTTGTCATATTTTTTACTTTAAAGATGATTAAAGTTGTTTCATTAAATGTATTTGCTACAGGCTTACATTGAATAACCTTTATCATGATAAGAAATTACCACCTATTTCCATTTTTCTAAATGTTTATGTGTCAGACTTTTTTTTGTTTTGAACTTTCAGTTGCTTTATGTATATCGATTAGCATAATCGTATGTTTTTCTCCTTTATCTTTTAGTGTGGAAAATATCAACATATTTTCTGACTTGCATTATTGGGATAAATCCCTCTTGATTATGATATATATGTGAACATTTATCCTCAGGTACTTAATATTTCATTTAGGATTTTGTCATCTATAGATATCTGTAAAATTGGCTTTACTTTCATTTTCCTGGATTGTCTCTTTTTAGTTGTTCAGATTGCCTTCTTTATCTTTATTCTGGTAAAAACCTTCATTAAAAAAGGATTATTCTTGAAAATTTTACAGAACCTAACCATAAAGTTATCTGGGTTTAAGTCTTTTTGTAAATAAATATTGTGATTTCCATTTAAATTTCATAAATGTTTATAGGTCTATTCATATTTTCTCTAAATATTATTTTATATTCTAGAAGTTTGTTTATGTTTTTCAAATAAATCATGTGTTCATAATACTTTATAGATTTTTTACATATGCATTTTAATATTCTGCTAGTTTGTATCAACTTTTTGTTTCAAGTCGTGCAAAAATTTTTCTATCACATTAATCTTCTAAAGTACCATTTTCTTAATTTATTAATCATCTTAGTGAGATTTTTGTATTTCTTGATTCATACTCTTTGCTTAACTTTAATATTTTTTCCTTCTTATCTTCTGCTATCTTTCTAGTTGATCGTTTGCTTTTTCACTATTTTGTTGTCATTGTTGTTTGCTAATTTTCTAATGTATTAATTCAAATCAATAACCAATAACTAATTTAGCTTTATTCTGAAAAGTTTGACATTTAGTGTTTTGTCATTCAGCTCTTAAGTATTTTTTATTTCAATTTTCTTTCTTAAAGTATTACTTGATAAGAGGTTTTTTGATTTCAAGGAGTTTTTATGCTTCTGTTATAGTTTTAAATTTTTTAGCATTTAATCAAGGAACATGTTCTTTAGTTAATTTCTGAAATTAATTCAGACTTTTTTCTCTTAGAAAATAGTAAAATATACATAGTATAAAATTTACCATTTTAACCATTTTTACCTGTGCAGTTCAGTAGAATTAAATACTTCCACATTGTTGTGAAACCATCACCATTATCTATTTCCAGAAATGTTTACCATTTCATACTGAAACTGTATATCCATTAAACAATAACTTCCCATTGTCCCCTTCCTCCCACCCCTGATAGTAACTGTTCTACTTTCTGTCTCTGTGAATTTGACTAATTTAGGTACAAGAGTGGAATCATATATTTCTCCTTTTGTGTCTGACATTTCATTTATCATAATGTCTTCACATTTCATCCATGTCATAGCATGTAACAAAATTTCCTTGTTTAAGGTGTATATATCCATTGTTTATACCATATTTTGATTACCTATTGATGATGAACATTTGGGTTGTTTCTATTTTTGGCTATTGAGAATAATGCTGTTATAAACATGGGTGTGGAAATACCTTTTTGTCCTTACTTTCAATTATTTTGTGTATATACCTAGAAGTGAAATTAATCAAGTGGTAATTGTATGTTTAATTTTTGAGGAACTGCTATGCTCTTTTTCACAGCAGCTGCACCATTTTACATTCCCACCAGCAATGTGCAAGGCTTTCATTTTTTCCACATCCATGCCAACACTTGTTATTTTCTGTTCTCTTAATAATAGCCATCGTAATGGTTCTGAAGTGGTATCTCATAGTTGTTTTGATTTGCATTTTTCTAAATATCTGTGATGCTGAGCATATTAATATTTTATATGTGCATATTAGCTATCTGTATACATTCTCTGGATAAATGTTTCTTTAGTCTTTTGCCTATTTATGAATTGGGTTGTTTTATTATTGTCAAGTTTTAAGAGTTCTGCACATATTCTGCATATTAATCCCTTGCCAGACATGTGATGCAAATATTTCCTCTCATTCTGTGGGTTGCATTTTCACTCTGTCGATAGTGTCTTTTGATGAAAAAAAAAAAAAAAAAAAAAAAAAAAATCTAGATTTTGGTGAAGTCTGATTTGTTTATTTTTCCTTTGGTTGCCTATCTTTGGTATCATAGCCAAGAAATCATTGCCAAATCCAACGTCAAAAAGCTCTTATATGCTTTCTTCCAAAGTTTTATAGTTTTAGCTTTTACATTTATGTCTTTGATACATTTTGAGTTAATATTTGTGTAAGTTAATATTTGTGTAATATTTGTGAGTTAATATTTGTGTAAAGTTCCATTCTTTTGCATATAGATTTCCATTTTTCCCAGCTCCATTTATTGAAAAGGCTGTAATTTCTCTGTTGAGTCTGGCACCCTTGTCAAAAAACATTCAACCATGTGCAATGAGGGTCAATTTCTGGACTTTGTATTTTATTTGCATATTTGTCTATTTTTATGTTAAAACCACTCTGTTTTGATTACTTTAACTTAACACTTAATTTTGAAATCTAGAAGTATTTGTAATCCAACTTTATTCTTTTTCAGGATTGTTTTAGCTATTTGAAGTCCCTTGAGATTTCATATAAATTTTGGAATGAAGTGTGCTATTACTTCAAGAAAATGCTGGGATTTTGATAGGGATTGCATTGAATCTGTAGATTGCTTTAGGTTGTATTGACATCTTAACAATATAAAGTTTTTCAACACATGAACATAGGATATATTTTTATTTATTCATTTTTTTCTTTAATTTTTATCCAGCAATGTTTTGTGGTTTTCAGTGTATGTCTTTCACCTTCTTAGCTAATTCCTAAATTTTATTCATTTTGATGCTATTGTAATTGAAATTGTTTTCTTAATTTTCTTTTTGGATTATTTATTGTTAGTGGATATAAACACTAATGATATTTGTGTGGGGGGTCTGTATCCTGCTACTTTTCTGAATTCATTTATTAATTCCAATATTTTTCCCCTGTGAAATCTTGAGAGTTTTCTACATGTAAGATCAAGTCACCAGCAAACAGAAATAATTTTACTTCTTCCACTTCAGTTTGAATTCCTCTTTTTTTTTTTTCTTGCCTAATTGCACAGGCTAGAGCTTCTATGCTGAATTGAAGTGGTGAAATGAAGCATCCTTGGCTTGTTATTCCTAATTTCAGTAGAAAAGCTTCCTGCCTTTTCTCAGGGTTTACTGTTTATTTGTTTTTTGTCTGTTTGTTGCTGATTGTTGGAGGATGTCTCTGTGACAGGGATCAGCCTGAGATGTATAATTAAGGTCTTCTCAATTATTTTCTGAATCCAATGTTCCTTTCTAGGCATGTGTGGCAACTCTAAATTCCCCAGTATATGTGGTTGGTTTTGAATGTCCTAGTCTTTAAATGTTTGATTTCCAAAAGAAAATAAAGAGAAAAACAAAACAAACACAGGGTCTGGCGCTTTATATCCTCTGGAATCCATTTCAGCCAGAGGATGTTGTAAAAATAACAGAGGGCATTGTAGCAATGGCAGCCTGCCTCTGTGTCTGCACCTCCATGATCAAAAGCAGCAATAGGTAATCTGAATACACATCTCCGATATACAGAGGACAAGATCCTTATTGCCCATGCTGACTCCCACAAACTGTGTGCAAGCTGTCCCAGGAACACAGATGTGGCTGCCTGACACAGAGTTGGACAAAGAGATAGATATCTGCTACCCACAAAAAGCTGAAATTGATCAAAATCAACTGTGATTCAGTGCCCGTGTCTTGCTCTGGAAGCTACAAGCCTTTGATAGACTCTGGAGTTCCAAAATAGTCACATCCAACAGATTGTACCAGTACAGTTGTTGATACCTGACACTTCCTTCTCTCCTATCTTCCCTGATGTCCAAGGCCTACATTTAAAATGTTTTTCTACTTTTTTGTACTCCAGATACAGAAATTTTGATTAATTCTAATCCTTGGATCATAACACAGTCTATTTTTCTATGCATCACCTACTTTTATTTGTTGATTTGTTTTTTCATCTGCTTATTTACATATTCATTTATTTATGTATATTATAATAGACACTTTGGAGCCCTTCATCTAATGCAAGAACTAGAAAATTATCAACAAGTTACATTTTTTGATGTGTTCCTTTTCTGTTCCTTAACATGTGGCCTAATGTATCAATTTCTATTTTATATACATATATATGCATATGTGTATAATTAAATAAGTTTTCTGTGTATTAATTTTAAATTATATGCAGTCATGCCTCACTTGACAACAGGGATATGTTATTTTTATTGTGAAGAATTTCATTGTTTTGTTTATTTTTAAAAATTGTTTATAGTTACCCACATATTTACCATTTCCAGTGTACTTTATTCCTTTCCCATTGCAAGTTCAGAAGGTAAATGTGCAAGTTTGTTACATGAATATATTGTGTAATGGTGGGGTTTGGGTTTCTAGTGAATCTATCACCCAAATAGTTTTTCATCCCTTCTCCCCTCCCTCCCTCCTTTGGAGTCCCCAGTATCTGTTGTTTTCATTTTTATGTCCATGCGAACCCATTGTTTAGTTCCCACTTTTAAGTGAGAAAATGCAGAATTTGATTTTCTGTTTTTGCATTATTTCACTCAGGATTATGGTGTCCAGCTCCATCTGTGTTGCTGCAAAGAACGTGATTTCATTTTTTTCTATGGTTTTGTAGTGTTCCATGGTGTATATGTACCACATTTTTTTATCCAGTTCACTGTTGGTGGACACTCTCCTATTGTGAATAGTGCTGTGATAAACATGAGTGCAGGTATCTTTTTGACAAAACAATTTGTTTTCCTTTGGGTAGAGGCCCAGTAGAGAGATTTCTAGGTTGAATGGTAGTTCTATTTTTAGTCCTTTGAAAACTCTCCACATGGTCATTCATAGGAGTTGAACAACAGTGTATAAGCATTCCCTTTTTTCTACATCCTTGCCAATATCTATTATTTTTTGACTGTTTAGGAATAGCCATTCTAACTTGTATGAGATGGTATCTCATTGTGGTTTTACTTTTCATTTCTCCGGTTATTAGTAATGTTGAGTATTTTTTCATGTTTTGGGCTGTATGTATCTCTTTAAGAACTGTCTGTTCATGTCCTTTGCTCATTTTCTAATAGTTTTTTGTGGTTTTTTTTTTTTCCTTGTTGATTTGTTTAA
This sequence comes from Macaca thibetana thibetana, assembly GCF_024542745.1. Taxonomy (NCBI): domain Eukaryota; kingdom Metazoa; phylum Chordata; class Mammalia; order Primates; family Cercopithecidae; genus Macaca; species Macaca thibetana. The sequence goes on from NC_065590.1 coordinate 57,773,833, forward strand.
GTTCCTTATAGATTCTGAATATTAATGACAGGGATATATTCTGAGAATGTGTCATTAGGGGATTTCACCAAGTGCAAACATCACAGGGTGTATTTACACAAAGCTAGGTGGTAGAGCCTGCTACACACCTATATGGTATAGCCTAGTGCTTCTAGGCTACAGACCTGTACAGCATGTGACTCTACTGAATACTGTAGGCAATTGTAACACAATGGTAAGTATTTTTATATGTAAACATATCTATACATAGAAAAGGTACAATAAAAATACAGTATAAAAGATTATTTTTTACCCCATGGGTACTTACTATAAATGCAGCTTGCAGGACTGGAAGTTGCTCTGGGTGAGTCAATTATATGGTTTGGATGTTTTTTGCTCCCTTCAAACCTCATGTTGAAGTGTAACCTCTAATATTGGAGGTGGGCCTTGTGGGAGGTGTTTGGGTTATTGGGGCAGATCTCTAATGAATAGCTTGGTGTTGTCCCATGGTAATGAGTGAGTTCTCACTCTGAGTTCACATGAAATCTGGTTGTTTAGAAAAGGCCGTCACCTCTCCCGCCTCTCTGTTTCTCCCCATCCCACCATGTGACATACTGACTCCCCTTCCCTACTGCCATGATTAAAATTTTCCTGAGGCCTCCACAGAAGCTGAGCAGATGCCAATGCCATGCTTTTACAGCCTGCAGAATCATGGGCCAAAATAAACCTCTTTTCTCTATAAATTACCCAGACTCAGGTATTCTTTATAGTGATGCAAAATGAACTAGGACTAATACAGTCAGTGAGTGAGCAGTGAGTGAATATGAAGGCCTAGGACATTACTGTATGCTTCATAAAGAAATATTTATTCCCCAATAATGAATTAAACTTTGCTTACTGTAACATTTTAACTTTATAGACTTTTTAAATTTTATATTGGTCCATTCTCACATTGCTATAAAGAACTAGCTGAGACTGGGTAATTTATAAATAAAAGAGGTTAATTGACTCTTAGTTCTAGAGGCTGTACAAGAAGCACGGCTGGGAGTGCTCAAGAAACCTACAATCATGGTGGCAGGAGAAGCAAGCACATCTTACCATGGTGGAGCAGGAGACAGAGAGAGCGAAGGGAGAAGTGCCACACACTTTTAGACAACCAAATCTCATGAGAACTCACTATCACCAGAACAACAAGGGTGAAATCCATTCACATGATTTAATCACCTCCCACCAGGTCCCTTCCCCAATACTGGGAATTACAATTTGACACGAAATTTGGGTGGGAACACAGAGCCAAACTATATCAAATTTAAATTTTTTTCACTATTTTATAGTAATAGTTAAAAAGCACATTGTATACGTGTACACAAATATTTTATTTCTTTATATCCTTTTTCTATAAGCTTTTTTCTGTTTTTTATTTATGTTTTAATTGCTAAATTTTTTGGTTTTGTTAAAAACTAAGACAAACACACGCATTAGCCTAGGCCAAATGGGGTCAAGATAATCAGTGTAACTGCCTTCTACCTCCACATCTTGTCCCACTGAAAGTCTTTAGAGCAATAACATGCATGGAGATATTATCTCCTATGATAACAATGCCTTTTCCTGGAATATCTCCTAAAGTGTCTGCCTGAGGCTGTTTTACAGTTAGCTTTATTTTTTTCCTTATAAGTACAAGGGATATATTCTAAAATAACAATAAAACATATAGTATAGTAAATACCTAAATCAGTAACATTGTAATTTATTGTCATCATCAAGTATTACGTACTGCACATAATTGTATGTGCTTTGCTTTCACACAGCTAGCTGTATAGTGGGTTTATTTACACCAACATCACCATGAACACGTGAGTAATGTGTTGCTATGCAACATTATGATGGCTATGAAATCACTAAGCAATGAGAATTCTTCAGCTCCATCATAATATTATGAGACTACTGTCACATATGCAGTTCATTGTTGACCAAAATATCATTATACAGTGCAGAACTATATTTATATACATGTACTTAAATATTTAAATTGAGTTTATTAATTGTACTACTATTCAAATACTATTTATCCTTCCTTTTCTCTGCTTTAACAGTTACCAAGAAGGATATACTATAATCTGTAATTATAATTGTTGATTTACCTGTCTCCCAGTAATTTTGTCAATTGTTACTTTATGCAATTTGGATCTATTATGAGGCTACACACATTTGATTTTGATTTATTCTCTTGCTCCATTTATAAGCATAAAATGGTATATGCTGTTATATGTCTATGTAACACTGATCATTCAACTTTAATTTTGTCAGAAATATTTTATTTTTGATATGCCTGGTATACTTTTTCTATCCTTATATTTTCACATTTTCTAAGTATATCTCTGGTATTCAACATGTCTCAGTATTTTTTACATTTATTAAAATTCTGTTATACAGACTACAGTACTTTATTCACAAACTCAAAATTTAAATATTTCTGAAAATGAGAGCTTTTTCATAACTTATGCAGCAGCAAAACCAAACTACCTTGTCTGCATAGTGGCAAAATCAGACTTAAACTGTCAGAAATTATTTCCAGTGAAATAAAGAAACATTGCTCCTATACAGTTCTATTTCTCTTCCATTTTTCTTTCTTTATGCTAGTATTGTTAAGGATATAATATCTATACCTATTACAAACCCCAAAATACATTGTTATAAGTATTTTATATAGTTTTGTGGCTACTAAATAAGAAAGGAAAGCAAGGATATATTTATAGACTTTGTTACATTAATCTTATTTACTGTGTCCAATTCTCTTCATTTGTTCCCATGGATTCAAGTTGCTGTCCTTTGTCCATTTTCTTCCTCCAATAGAGCTTGTTCTCACCAACTTTCTTTGTGCTAGTATTGTCAAATATATTGCATTTCTATATGATATAGACCAAACAATCTAATTACATATTATTGTTTTATAAAAATTATTTTTAAATCAGTTAAGAGAAGGAATATACATATGTATCTGTGTATATATATACACACATATATAATGTTTTGTAATTATATAATTACATTTGCTCCTTATTTTTTTCATCTGGATGTGAATTTCCATCTAGGTTTACTTGCTTTCAGCCTGATGAACTTCCTTTAGTATTTTTAATAAGGTAGATCTGAAGAAATGATTTATTTCATTTTTTATTTGTATCTGGAAACACTTTTACTTTGCCTTCATTTTTAAAATACACATTTGATGAAGATAAGATTCTTGGTTGACATTTTATTTCTTTGCCTTGAATATGTCATTTACTGCAATTTGGCCTCCATTGTTTCTGATGAGAAGTCAGCTGTTAAGTTTATTAAGTCTTCCTTGTTTGCAAGGGGTCGTTTTTCTCTGGTGGCTTGCAAAATTTCTGTCTTTGAATTTCACCATTTTTAGCTTCATTTGTCTGGGTATGGATCCCTTTGTATTTATCCTACTTGGAGTTCATTTTGTATTTATCCTATTTGATAAGAATCCCTGAGCCACAGCCCTGGAGTTGAGGGTAGAATCAGTGGCTGGCTTCTCTCATATGGCAACCTGCTTACTAGCTGGGTGCTGGGTGCAGGCACTATACTCTGGTCTCTTGAGCTTACCTAACCCTACAAGCAAGCTGGGGCAAGAGTAATTAGGTCCAACATTCTCAGCCTAACACACTTGGGTTAGAGCTTCCACTTTACAAGTTGGAGATGGGTGGGAGAAGAGAACCCCTAGCTTCTACACCATACTTACCAGCACATTAGCCTCTGCAACTTAGAACTAGGAGTAATGAGAAATGCTAGTGTCCTGCCCCTCCAAGTGAGACATCATATTCCTTGACTGGGAGCTGTCTTCTTGGCTGTACCTGACCAGAGTAGTACATACCTGACTAGCGTTTCATTAACGAACACTTACTCATTTGTTGTAAGTAGTCAGGACAATTCCCAGAGATGTTAAATGGTTAGTTAAATAGATAGATGATAATATTCACCAGTTATGATTGTTTCTCTGAGGATTCTAGAGCTCCACGTTCATGGTGGATTTTTTTTTTTCAATCTATCTCTTCTTGATGTCTCCTGAGATAGTTTCTCAACCCAATTGTCTAGCCTGCTAGTTGGGATTACAGTTTGACCTTTGCTTTTTACATTTATCACCTTTCCCATAGGCATCTCCTGACTCCAGAAAGTCTCCTAATGCCTCAATCTCAGGTACTACTCTTTTCTGGGGTCCTTCACCAACCTTTTATTTAATTGGTTCTATTGGTTGTAGATAGAAGTGTTAGCAAGCAGGGTGAAGGGTGGTCTGCATCAGAACAGCATGCCTGCAGTCCCAGGTATAGCATCTATCCATGATCCAATTTCCATGCCGATATGAGCTTACTAGATGTGGTTGGTACTGGACTGGATCTGCTACTTCTCTCTCCCATGGTGGCTATTAGGCATGTGGTGATCCACTCAACTCAATATAAAAGAAGGGAAAGAGAATAATTAGAAAATGATTTCTGATAACCCTCAATGTCCCCTTGCCCCTCTCATGTTGCAGTCTATTTTATATTCCCACATCCTTCTCTTGGTTTTCAGCCCCATTCCAATTCTCCTCCACCAAACAAACATTCAGAGGTCAAATCATCTTATCCTCAAAGTGTTTGGCAGTGTTTTAGTTTTGTATGATAAAATTGTTCTGAACCCCATTCACGTCCTTATCCCTTTTGTGGCAATTCCAGTATCTAGAGAAGGGAACCAGTAGTCTGCTTGTTTTCCAATTAGTCTAGAATTAGACAGCAGTTTTCTTTTACTTGTACTTTAAGGCATCTGTTTTGCTCTTTCCTACTGGTACATGAAGGCAGGAATCATTTCTTCTTCCTCTTTGTGTCCCCAGTTGCTGCCCAGTTCCTTGGGCCGGCATACTGGGGACCTGTGTGGGTTGAGTGTTGTGGCTCTTATGAAGGCTAGTAACATAACATGGAATCCCACCTGTCAAGAAGTTTAATATTTAGCAGAGAGTGAAGATGGAGAGATACCCGGATTGGTCTTTTCCATTGATTTTCAATGCTTCAGTAAATGAGTCCAGTTTTTCAAGAGTTAAACAATAAATTACATCCATAGTTTCAGAATGCCAGTAAATGGAAGAATGATCTATTGCTTTTCAACATTATTGCATTGATAACTAGTGCAAAACTAGCTTTTCAGCTGTGTATCAAACCCTTTTCTTCTGCTAGGTATTACTGTACTTAAGTGCCTCCCAAAGCAATTGCTTTTTGTTTCTGCTATTAATACCAGGCCATTAATCCCAATGTTCTGTTTGGAGTAAGGTGATACATGTGAAGCCAGGCTTAGGAATTATGATAGTTAAAAGCTCACGTTTAAACAGGCAGATGCAAAATGGGAATTCATTTCTTTCTGGCATTAGGCTTTTAAGTGTCAGAAAAATAACAATCCACAGAGAGAAATTTTTCCGTAAGAGCTGCAGTTCTGATATTTTAGTGACAATTCTCTCCAAATCAGCTACAGCTATGAATCTTGTTGAGGTAATGATAGTTCAAGAAAGCGATTGTAAAAATTGATTTAAATCCTTTGACAATATGTCTACATTCCATAGTCAATAAAAAAAGAGTTTCATGGGCTATGGAAGTGACTGCTACAAAGCAGGTATGGCTCTTCCTCAAAAATCATAATGCAGGACTTTATTCTCTAATGTTTTAGCTGCTCCTTCCCCCAGCAAGGTTTGTAGCCCACTTGAATCAGGCCCATTTACTTGATGCATATGATGGAAAAAGTAAAGGTGATTGAGAGACATGCATTTGAAATTGATTGTCATTGAAATGGAAATATTTTTGCATTTATATGGAGAATGATAACTTTTCTACCAGTAGTTCTCACATATTTTTATGTTTTCTAATATTAGGAGAGACATACATAGTCACACAGATCAAAGTCTCTTTTCTTGAGGCAGGTCAGTGAGACACTCAACTTCTCTATGACCCAAACCCTAAAGTAGGTGACTTACACACATTAATTTTCTTAACAAGGGAGATGGTTGTTATCTCCTTGTCACAGGAAAGGACATGAGGCTCAGGAGAGGACGATCAGAGAGAGAATCAGTGTCACAGCTGAGGTCTGACCCCAAACCTTGCTTTTCCTACCCTTTGCTGACTCCTAGATGATCCATGATTTGTTGGAGCTGTCTGCTTTCAGTAAATTAATATATATCCACTACCACTAAATAATAAATTAGAAGGTGATTCTTTATAGTACCAAAGGATTTTCTTGGTGGGGGGAGGGGCCTTAGCCAGCACATTTAAAATACTAATTTAAAAATATATATATATATTAAAATATTTAATTTGTCTTCATCATTCTAATAATAGTTTTCATCTGTCAAGCATATATCTCCATTAATTATTTATAATTTCCCCTGTAAGGTAGGTGCTGTTTTAGCCCCATTTTATACCAAGAGAAAAGGGAACTGGGGCACTGAGAGTAAACAAATATCCCAAGTTCATACACATAGAAGTGGTGAATGCAGGAATTGAACCCAGTTTGTCTGATTCCTGAGCCTGTGCTCCAAGGTAATACACCATATGCCTCTTGGGTAGAACATTTCCTCAACCTGTGATATCAAGAACTTCATTCTTTTCACAAGTCATTTTTCTCATGAGTAATAGTGAATTTAACTTCAGGCAGGTGACAAGTGTAAGCTGTTATTTGCCCATATTTTACTGGGTAAAGATGTAGAGAATAACAATATATGATGTGGTCATTGCCCTTATGGAATTTTTAATCAGTTGAGGAAATGTCATTAATTATATCATTGTAGTCTAAACATGGACATTTATCTATTGAGTTTCAGTGTCACTTTTAAAACATGAAGGAAGTCACCTTCCATGGAGCTCAGCCACAATAACAGGTTCTCCAAAATTCCGAGCTGGGTTCAGTGAGCTTCAAAAATGGCCATAGAATGGAGAACCAAGAATATATTCCCCTCCTTTTCCTTTCATTGCTATTTCACTATTAAAAACAATTATTAAAATATTTTTACCATAATTGGATATGAATTTAAAGTTTATAGACAGAATGGAGTGAAAGTGAAAATGTATGGCTTTAGAGGCTTCCAGTGACTCGGAAGTTGTTGCAGTTTCTCTCCATGGGCCTGAAAGATGGTCCCGGAGGTTTGGCACCACATGCCTGGTTCTATGCTGCTACACTGCTTTTTCCTAACCAGCAGTCTGTGAATCCTTCCTAGCCAAGGTTCCCAAGCTACAGATTGCTTTAGATGCTGCTTGTGGCTGTTCCTTTCTCAGGGAAGCTTACATGCAGGACCAGGGAGTTGTGCTGCTTCATTTTCCTGTAAGGAAAAGTATCTCTGAGAACTTGGTATTCATATAAAATATGGTATTGAAATGCTGATCTAAATATAAAAGTACTTTGAAGTTGTAAGGCATTGAGAGTATCTGTAGCTGATATTGGCATGGATGTGGGGAAATACACTTAGACACTGTTGTTGGGGATGTAAATTCATTCAACCTCCATGGAAAACAGTGTAGAGATTTCTCAAAGAACTAAAACTAGAACTATCATTCAACCCAGCAATCCTACTACTGAGTACTTACCAAAGGAAAAAATATATATTAGATAATAAATATATCTGCACTCATATGTTCATCATAGCACTATTTGTAATAGCAAAGTCATGGAACCAATCTAAGTTTCCATCAATGGTTGACTGGATAAAGAAAACGTGGTAGATATACACTATGGAATACTATGCAGCCATGAAAAGAATGAATCATGTCCTTTGCAGCACGGAGCTATAGCTATAGGGAAGTAACTCAAAAACAGAAAATCAAAATTAAATACCTCACACTGTCACTTATAAGTGGGAGCTAAACAATGAGTACACATGGACATACAGAAGAGAATGATAGACCCTGGGGACTCCAAATGTGGAGAGAATGGAAGAAGGGGTTGAGGTTGAAAAATTACCTATCAAGTACAATGTTCACTATGTGGATAATGGGTACACTAGAGGACCGATCTCCACCAGTATGCAAGATACTCATGTAACAAACATGCACATGTACCTCCTGAATTTAAAATAAAATGAAAAATACAAAAAAGAATACCTATAGCCACCGAGTGCTCTCTAGTTCTGCTGCCACCAAACCTCCTCATTTTATGCTTGGACTATTGTGATAGCTTTTAGGTGGTTCTTCCCTTTCCCTACAACACTTCCCTCCAGTTTTTCTCGGGTGCTTCTGTCAAATAACTTGCCTTCAAACAATTTTTAGCTTGCTATTCTCCAGCATAAATGTTTTCAGTCGTTCCTCATTACCTTTAGAATGAAATTCCCAACTCTTTGATATGGCATGTAACTCCCATGTGTCCTCTCTCTGAACTTTTACTCCACCACAGTGGTTCTCAACTGGGGGCAGTTTTGCTTTTCAGGGGATATTTGGCTGTCATACTTCCAAGGGGTGGTAAAGTAACTGACATCTATTTGGTAGGGGCAAAAGATGCTGCTAAACATCCCACAGTGCCCTCCTGCCTCAACAGACAGCTACACAGACTGGGAGGTCAATAGAGCAGAGGCTGACAAACCCTGCTCGAGACAAATGGGGCTGACAGTGGTTCCTAGAGTGTACCCCACACATACCAACACCATTTATCTTCAGCTGTCCAACTTAATACTTAAATGTTACTACTACCTTTATTCCTACCAACTCTCCAAAGCCTTCCTGGTGAAATGCTCCCTTGCTCCTCTGAATTTTTATTGCATATACTAGTTTCACCCTTGTGTTACTTTTTCTAAATGTTTTCTTTCTCCACAGTAAATATATTTTTGAAGTATAAAGCATCTATCTTCTCTCCCTCATATCCCCTTGCAGTACTTATCACAGGGCTACACATAAAATAGGTGCTGGAAAATATTTGTTGTTTGACTGGACACAGAAAAACAGTTCACTTTGACCGTGGGCTCCCTTTATAGCCATGTCTGTCCACTTGCTATATGATGCGATCACTGCTACTGCAGTCATTGAATTCCTAATATGTAGACTCAAGCACAGTTCCTTTGTTTTAAGATACTGACAGTTTTACCAGGTCTACAGCTCAAGGAAGCATAATGGAATACTGGTGATCAGGTATGGCCCTGTCTCCGTTTGTCACACCTCTTGGCCTGCTGTTATCCTAAATGAGTGGCCATGTGGAACAAATCACTAATGTGAAGGACAAGGTAAAATTACCAGGAAAGAAAGCATGAAATGGTAAATCTTTTATTTAATGTAGAATGATAACGGAAATGTTTCATCTGATGTCAGCCTGCTGTTTGAAACAACCTCACCTTCATTATTCAGAACCCTAGCATTAATGTATTTTTGCAGTGGAAAGCTTGCTAAGCAGGCTAAGAGAACACATTAGTGGAATCATGTCTTTCCTGGTCGCTGCCTCTCATGCAGACAAATGGTTCAATTTAATTTAATTTACCAAAGATGCATCGAGCACCTAGTATATAAAATGTACACATGTATGGTGCCTGGCACATATACAATGGAAGATACAAAGATGCCTACAGAGAACTCGCAATCCAGTAGAAATACAAGGTAAAACAAGATGAATGGTAGTAAAATGGAGTTCTCTGAGCGCTACAGGGATAGAGTAACTAGATTTAAAGGAAGCAGATGAGTGTCACTTTTAAGCTTCTTAATAAAGGAGAAATAGGAATGTTTTGTTTTTAAATTTCCTTTTTTGTAAGTTTTGAATTGCTGCCATAATAAATTTCCACAAACTTAGTGGTTTCAAATACCACACATGTGTAACTTTATAATTCTTTAGGTTAGAAGTCTGACACAAGTCTCAGTTTGTTAAAATAAAACCATCATTGGGGCTATACGGCTCTCTGGATATTATAAGAATCTGTTTCCTTGCCTTTTCCAGCTTGCAAGCTGCCATGGTCATTGGCTCGAAGCTCCCTTCTTCCGTCTTCAAAGCCAGTAGTGGTAGATTGAAACCCTCTCATGCCTCATCTCTCTGACCACTCTTCTTCTTTTCTTTTCCACTTTTAAGGACCTGTGTGATTAGATTGGGCCTCCCTGAAGACACCAAGCCATTCTCCTACGTCATCTAGATGCTTTATTCCTTTGGCTTTCACACGTAGGTCCATGGTTAATCCTAAATTACTCTGCATATGGTATGATGTAGAGGTCAAGTTATATTTATTTCACATATGAGTATCCATGTAACTAAGCACCATTTACTGAAAAGACCATCCTTTCCTCCCTGAATTGTAATGAAATATTTGCTATATATCAGATGACTGTGGACATGTGAGTATATTTTTGAACTCATTATTCTGTTCCAGTGGTCCATTTGTCTATCCTTTTGCCAATATCACATCAACTCTAGGACCAAAGACGGAATAACTGTATGGTGAATTCTGACCATAATACTTCCTTTGGTTACAACAACTAACATGCAACAACTAACATGTTTCATGCTAAGCATTATAATTAGTCTAACCCATGTGAAAGTGATCTTATACATCAATATTTGCATTCCAAGTTTCTTAAGAAAAGCATTTCTTCTGCCTGTTTTGTAGTAGGCATCCTATACCTAACAGATATTCAATGATCGATTAAATCAAACTGGGAAGTTTCTCAACTAATAGGTAAATAGGAATGATATTAAAATATTTAAAGCATAGAAATTGGTCAAATAATCAACTAAAAGTTAGACAAATTGTAGGTAAAATAAGTAGAAATTCTCTGATTAGGCTCAAAGACAGAGACTCAGGAAATGTGAGATACAGTCCTGGCTTTGCCAGTAAAGCTATTTTACATAACCCCAGGCAAGTCACTTAATCTTTTTGTGGTCCGTTGATCTATCTGTAAAATGAGAAAAATAATACTGTAATAATGTTTTAACCTTATTGGACTACTGTGAGACTGAATTAAAAACAAATTTGAAGAGGAAAACCTTGCTATATCAAGGCTCTGCCTAGGATATAATTCTTTTCGAAAAATACACGACTCACCATAAGTCCACATTTCCATTGTGAAGTTGTTAGTATTGTATATGGTAAAGATTCTAAGACCCTGCAAGATATTGAAAAACATTGTAATTTAGCAAAAAGAGAATAAAGTAATTTTAAGAGAGATTAAAAGTTAAGTTGATTATAATATTTAACTGAAAGTGGATTACCAAATTATATTTTGAATATATACAGCAACTCTATTAACTAGAGTCTCCGCTTTATTAATTTAACCAGGGAAATTAATATTTATAGTAGCCTTAAATGTTCAGGTAAATTGTTAGGTTTTTTTTTGTTTTTGTTTTTTGTTTTGGATTGTCTGGTTTAATTGAGTATACACATCAATTCAGAATCAAATAGCAGTTAGAAAATGAATAATCTAAAAAATACTTACATGGTGGAACACAGAGATCAAAAGATTTCTTTTACTACTTTCTTCCTGGAAAAAGGAACAGTTTTACAAAGAAAAGGAAGCCAGAATATATGCCTTTCTTACCTTTGATCTTTTATTTTTACTGTCACTTTTCCTCACCACCCTCTACCTGTCTATCCCATACTTGATGCTCAGTAAAGATGTGAATGAATAAAAAGTTGCTCCTCTGTTTAAGTTGCTCCTCTGTTTGGGCTCCCAGTGTCCTGTACATTTATGAGTCACATATCCTCTTTTGATCATTTATTTACATCCTGCTTCCTCCTGGGCCATGAAGTTCTTGAGAGTACAAACTGTCCATTAATCATCTGGGTAATATCAGTGCCTGACACATGGTAGACACTTAGAATATGGCTCTCGATTAATCCTGATAGGTTTCTCACAGTAATCTCATGGTGATCCAGGCAAAACACAAGCCTTCTTTAAGCCTTTGACAAAGACCACTCAAGCAAAATGGGTGTTTTAATTAGCACATTGTGCTGAACAGTTCATGTTTGCACACAAGTGAAAAGGGATTTACAAAGAAGAGGAAATCTCCTGCACAGCTAGGAAAACTATGAAGAAATAAATACTGCACAGAAAGACTGTAAGCTGCCTATCATAAGCAGTTAACCCCACTACTTCTGGATACGAGTTCTGAACTAAATGTAAACGAAAATGTAATCGGTATACTTTTTAAAGATATACTTTTAATATGGGGTGTCTTTGATATGATACTAAGTTTATATCTTTTACACATCCCACTCATTAGAACAAAAAATGGATGGATTAACCATTTATCTGGCTAAATTGGTCCAGCCATTTGTTCTCTTCTTAACACTAGCCAAAAAGTTGACTGTGTGTCTCTGCAGAGGAAACCTACCAGCAATGCAGTACTGTTACTGTGGCTTAATAGATTGTTCTGTGCAGGTGACCCTACTTAATGGAGAACATGCATTCAAGATTTATTTTATTTTATTTTTACCTCGTGTTATTTCAGTTGTAGTAACAAGAGTAAGTATCAGTTTAAATAAAAATAAACAGCTCAGTTTTTTTTGATTGCCATTTTTCTTAGACACAGCTAAACATGGCTTAATTAACAGCAAGTGGACAGGAAAAAGAGAGAATAATCTTTTTTTGGTGACTTCCTTTATTCTTTTTTTTTTTTTTTTTTTTTTTTTTAATACTTTAAGTTCTAGAGTACATGTGCACAACACGCAGGTCTGATACATAGGTATACATGTGCCATGTTGGTTTGCTGCACACATAAACTCATCTATATACATTAGGTATTTCTCCTAATGCTATCCCTCCCCCAATGCCCCACCCCCCGACAGGCCCTAGTGTGTGATGTTCTGCACCCTATGTCCAGGTGATCTCATTGTTCAATTCCCATCTATGAGTGAGAACATGCAGTGTTTGGTTTTCCGTCCATGCCATAGTTTGCTCAGAATGATGGTTTCCAGCTTCATCCATGTCCCTATGAAGGACATGAACTCATCCTTTTTTATGGCTGCATAGTATTCCACGGTGTATATGTGCACATTTTCTTAATCCAGCCTATCATTGGTGGACATTTGGGTTGGTTCCAAGTCTGCTATTGTGAATAGTGATGCAATAAACATACATGTGCATGTGTCTTTATAGTAGCATGAGTTATAATCCTTTGGGTTTATACCCAGTAATGGGATTGCTGGGTCAAATGGTATTTCTAGTTCTAGATCCTTGAAGAATTGCCACACTGTCTTACACAATGGCTGAACCAACTTATACTCCCACCAACAATGTAAAAGTGTTCCTAATTCTCCACATCCTCTCCAGCATCTGTTGTTTCCTGACTTTTTAATGATCGCCATTTTAACGGGTGTGAGATGGTATCTAATTGTGGTTTTGATTTGCATTTCTCTGATGATCAGTGATGATGAGCATTTTTTCATGTGTCTGTTGGCTGCACAGATGCCTTCTTTTGAGAATTGTCTGTTCATATCCTTTGCCCACTTTTTCATGGGGTTGTTTTTTTCTCGTAAATTTAAGTTCTTTGTAGATTCTGGATATTAGCCCTTTGTCAGATGAGTAGATTGCAAAAATTTTCTCCCATTCTGTAGGTTACCTGTTCACTCTGATGGTAGTTTCTTTTGCTGTGCAGAAACTCTTTAGTTTAATTAGATCCCATTTGTCTATTTTGGCTTTTTTTGCCATTGCTTTTGGTGTTTTAGTCATGAAGTCATTGCCCATGCCTATGTCCTGAATGGTATTGCCTAGGTTTTCTTCTAGGGTTTTTATGGTTTTAGGTCTAACATTTAAGTCTTTAATCCATCTTGAATTAATTTTTGTATAAGGTGTAAATAAGGGATCCAGTTTCAGCTTTCTACATATGGCTAGCCAGTTTTCCCAGCACCATTTGCTAAATGGGGAATCCTTTCCCCCTTTCTTGTTTTTGTCAGATTTGTCAAAGATCAAATGGTTGTAATGTGTGGCATTATTTCTGAGGCCTCTGTTCTGTTCCATTGATCTATATCTCTGTTTTGATACCAGTACCTTGCTGTTTTGGTTACTGTAGGCTTGTAGTATAGTTTGAAGTCAGGTAGCGTGGTGTCTCCAGCTTTGTTCTTTTTGCTTAGCATTGTCTTGGCATTGCGGGCTTTTTTGGTTCCATATGAACTTTAAAGTAGTTTTTTTCCAATTCTGTGAAGAAAGTCATTTGTAGCTTGATGGGGATGGCATTGAATCTATAAATTACTTTGGGCAGTATGACCATTTTCATGATATTGATTCTTCCTATCCATGAGCATGGAATATTCTTCCATTTGTTTCTGTCCTCTTTTATTTCGTTGAGCAGTGGTTTGTAGTTCTCCTTGAAGAGGTCGATCACATCCCTTGTAAGTTGGATTGCTTGGTATTTTATTCTCTTTGTAGCAATTGTGAATGGGAGTTCACTCATGATTTGGCTGTTTTTCTGTTAATGGTGTATAGGAATGCTTGTGATTTTTGCACATTGATTTTTGCATCCTGAGACTTTGCTGAATTTGCTTATCAGCTTAAGGAGATTTGGGGCTGAGATGATGGGGATTTCTAAGTATACAATCATGTCATCTTTAAGCAGGGACAATTTGACTTCCTCATTTCCTAATTGAATACCCTTTATTTCTTTCTCTTGCCTGATTGCCCTGGCCAGAAATTCCAACACTGTGTTAAATAGTAGTGGTGACAGAGGGCATCCTTGTCTTTTGCCAGTTTTCAAAGGGAATGCTTCCAGTTTTTGCCCATTCCATATGGTATTGACTGTGGGTTTGTCATAAATAGCTCTCATTATTTTGAGATATATTCCATCAATACCTAGTTTATTGAGAGTTTTTACCATGAAGGACTGCTGAATTTTGTTGAAGGCCTTTTCTGCATCTACTGAGATAATCATGTGGCTTTTGTCATTGGTTCTGTTTATGTGATGTATTATGTTTACTGATTTGCATATGTTGAACCAGCCTTGCATCCCAGGAATGAAGCCAACTTGATGTGGCAAATAAGCTTTTTGATGTGCTGCTGGATTCAGTTTGCCAGTATTTTATTTAGGATTTTCACATCAATGTTCATCAGGCATATTGGTCTAAAATTCTCTTTTTTGTTATTTCTCTGCCAGGCTTTGGTATCAGGATGATGTTGGCCTCATAAAATGAGTTAGGGAGGATTCCCTCTTTTTCTATTGACTGGAATATTTTCAGAAGGAATGGTAACAGCTCCTTATTGTACCTCTGGTAGAATTCAGCTGTGAATCTGTCTAGCCCTGGACTTTTTTTGGTTGGTAGGCTATTAATTATTTCTTCAATTTCAGAGCCTGTTATTGGTCTATTCAGAGATTCAACTTCTTCCTGGTTTAGTCTTGGGAGGGTGTATGTGTCCAGGAATTTATCCATTTCTTCTAGATTTTCTAGTTTATTTGCATAGAGGTGTTTATAGTCTTCTCTGATGGTAGTCCGTATTTCTGTGGGATCAGTGGTGATATCCCCTTTATCATTTTTTATTGTGTCTATTTGATTCTTCTCTCTTTTCTTCTTTATAAGTCTTGCTAGCAGTCTATCAATTTTGTTGATCTTTTCAAAAAACCAACTCCTGGATTCACTGATTTTTTTGAAGGGTTTTTTGTGTCTCTATCTCTTTCAGTTCTGCTCTGATCTTAGTTATTTCTTGCCTTCTGCTAGCTTTTGAATGTGTTTGCTCTTGCTTCTCTAGTTCTTTTAATTGTGATGTTAGGGTGTTGGTTTTAGATCTTTCCTGCTTTCTCCTGTGAGCAGTTAGTGCTATAAATTTCCCTCTACCCACTGCTTTAAATGTGTCCCAGAGATTCTGGTACTTTGCGTCTTTGTTCTCATTGGTGTCGAAGAACATCTTTATTTCTGCCTTCATTTCGTTATTTACCCAGTAGTCATTCAGGAGCAAGTTGTTCAGTTTCTATGTAGTTGTGTGATTTTGAGTGAGTTTCTTAATCTTGAGTTCTATTTTGATCACACTGTGGTCTGAGAGACAGTTTGTTGTGATTTCTGTTCTTTTACATTTGCTAAGGAGTGCTTTACTTCCAATTATGTGGTCAATTTTAGAATAAGTGTGATGAGGTGCTCAGAAGAATGAATATTCTGTTGATTTGGGATAGAGAGTTCTATAGATGTCTACTAGGTCTGCTTGTTGCAGAGCTAAGTTCCCGGCTATCTTCGTTAACCTTCTGTCTCCTGCATCTGTATAATATTGAAAGTGAGATGTTAAAGTCTCCCATTATTATTGTGTGGGAGTCTAAGTCTCTTTGTAGGTCTCTAAGGACTTGCTTTATGAATCTGGGTGTTCCTGTATTGGATTCATATATATTTAGGATAGTTAGTTCTTCTTGTAGAATTTATCCCTTTACCATTATGTAATGGCCTTCTTTGTCCCTTTTGATCTTTGTTGATTTAGAGTCTGTTTTATCAGAGACTAGGATTGCAACACCTGCTTTTTTTGTTTTTCTTTGCTTTCCATTTTCTTCTTAGGTCTTCCTTTTTCCCTTTATTTTGAGCCTGTGTGCATCTTTGCACATGAGACGGGTCTCCTCAATACAGCACCCTGATGGGTCTTGACTATTTATCCAATTTGCAGTCTGTTTCTTTTAATTGGGGCATTTAGCCCATTTACATTTAAGGTTAATAATGTTATGTGTGAATCTGATGCTGTCATTATGATGTTCACTGGTTATTTTGCCCATTAGTTGATGCAGTTTCTTCCTAGCATCAATGGTCTTTCCAATTTGGCATGTTTTTGCAGTGACTGGTACCGGTTGTTTCTTTCCAGGTTTAGTGCTTCCTTCAGGAGCTCTTGTAAGGCAGCGTTGGTGGTGACAAAATCTCTCAGCATTTGCTTGACTGTAAAGGATTTTATTTCTCCTTCACTTATGAAGCTTAGTTTGGCTGGATATGAAATTCTGGGTTGAAAATTCCTTTCTTTAAGAATGTTGAATATGGGCCCCCACTCTCTTCTGTCTTGTAGGTTTTCTCCCGAGAGATCCGCTGTTAGTCTGATGGACTTCCCTTTGTGGGTAACTTGACCTTTCTCTCTGGCTGCCCTTAACACCTTTTCCTTGATTTCAACCTTGGTGAATCTGACAATTATTTGTTTTGGGGTTTCTCTTCTCAAGGAGTATCTTTGTAATATTCTCTGTATTTCTGAATTTGAATGTTGACCTTCGTTGCTAGGTTGGGGAAGTTCTCCTGGATAATATCCTGAAGAGTGTTTTCCAACTTGGTTCCATTCTCCCCATCACTTTCAGGTACACCAATCAAAAGTAGATTTGGTCTTTTCACATAGTCCCATATTTCTTGGAAGGTTTGTTCGTTTCTTTTTACTCTTTTTTCTCTAACCTTGTCTTCTCACTTTATTTCATTAATTTGATCTTCAATCACTGAAACCTTTTCTTCTACTTGATTGAATCAGCTATTGAAGCTTGTGCATGCATCACGAAGTTCTCACGCCATGGTTTTCAGCTCCATCAGGTCATTTAAGGTCTTCTCTACACTGTTTATTCTAGTTAGCCAGACGTCTAATCTTTTCTCAAGGTTTTTATCTTCCTTGTGGTGGGTTTGAACATCCTCCTTTAGCTCAGAGAAGTTTATTACCGACCTTCTGAGTCTCCTCCTGTCAGCTCATCAAAGTCATTCTCTGTCCAGCTGTGTTCCATTGCTGGCAAGGAGCTGAGATCCTTTGCAGGAGAAGGGGCGTTCTGATTTTTAGAATTTTCAGCTTTTCTGCTCTGGTTTCTCCCCATCTTTGTGGTTTTATCTACCTTTGTTCTTTGATGTTGGTGACCTACACATGCGGTTTTGGCATAGGTGACCTTTTTGTTGAGGTTGATGCTGTTCCTTTCTGTTTGTTAGCTTGACAGGTTGCTCAGCTGCAGGTCTGTTGGAGTTTGCTGGAGTTCCACTCCAGACCCTGTTTGCCTGGGTATCAGTAGCGGAGGCTGTAGAACAGCAAATATTGTTCCTAATCCTTCCTCTGGAAGCTTCCTCCCAGAGGGGCATCTGCCGATATGAGGTGTCTGTCTGCCCCCACTGGGAGGTGTCTCCTAGTTAGGCTACACGGAGGTCAGGAACCCATTTGAGGAGGCAGTCTGTCCTTTCTCAGAACTGAAAGGCCGTGCTGGGAGAACCACTGTTCACTTTAGAGCTGCCAGACAGGGACATTTAAGTCTGCAGAAGTTGTCTGCTGCCTTTTGTTCAGCTATGCCCTGCCCACAGAGGTGGAGTCTTGAGGCAGTAGGCCTGGTTGAGCTGGGGTGGGCTCTGCCCAGTTCCAGCTTCCCTGCTGCTTTGTTTACCTACTCAAGCCTCACTAATGATGGATGCCCCTCCCCCAGCCAGGCTGCCGCCTTGCTGATTGATCTCATACTGCTGCCCTCGTAGTGAGCAAGGCTCCGTGGGCATGGGACTCGCCCAGTCAGGCCCGGTAGAGAATCACCTTGTATGCCTGTTGCTGAGACCTTGGGTAAACTGCAGTCTTTGGGCGGGGAGTGTCCTGTTTTTCCAAGTAGTCTGTCATGGCTTCCCTTGGCTAGGAAAGGGAAATCCCAACCCCTTGTGCTTCCTGGGTGAGGCAATGCTCCACCCTGCTTCAGCTCACCCTCCATGGGCTGCGCCCACTATCCCACCAGTCCTAGTGAGATGAACCAGGTATCTCAGTTGGAAATGCAGAAATCACCCATCTTCTATGTCGATCACACTGGAAGCTACAAACCGGAGCTGTTCCTATTCAGTCATCTTGGAACGCCCTTCCTCGAGATAATAATCTTGAATTCTTTGGGATGATGCAATCTTTTGCGTGCTCACCAAGTGTCCAATTAGGCATAGAGCATGGTGTCCAAAAGATGGAGGATGCGTGTTGCTTCAAGCAAGAGGCTAGAGTGGGGAACTAAATATTCAACTTGTCTGGTAATAGCAAAGGTTCAGAAAACAGCTATCCCACTTCTTAACTGCCTGCTCTATACCAGGCACTGTATACATTATTTCATGTCACTCTTACAACAACTCTTTAAAAAGCAGCTATTATTATTTCCCTAACACAAATATTGAAGCTGGGTCCAAAGACATCAATTCTTTCAAGCTCACAGTGTCAGATATAGAAATGGTTAAACCAGGTATTTCTGACACCAAAGTCCCATGCTTACTGGGGCTTATCACTTTAAGATTCTAATTCTCAGAATGAATTGAAGAGGAGTGGGTATTTTAGAAATCTACTTTAGTGCTGCCCATACAGTAGCCACTGGCCATATGTGGCTACTCAGCACTTGAAATGTGTCTAATCCAAATTGAGATGTGCTATAAACATAATATATACACCTGATGTTGAAGACTTACCAATAAGAACAATAATTTGAATGTGTTGGATAAAATAAAATATAGCATGAAAATAAATTTTACCTATTCCTTTTTGCTTTGCTAATGTATCTACTAGAAATTTTATTTACTTATTTATATTTATCTATTTGTTTTTGAGAC
This sequence comes from Macaca thibetana thibetana, assembly GCF_024542745.1. NCBI lineage: Eukaryota > Metazoa > Chordata > Mammalia > Primates > Cercopithecidae > Macaca > Macaca thibetana. The sequence continues at coordinate 57,793,250 of NC_065590.1, forward strand.
ATGGTCTCACTCTGTCACCCAGGTTCAAGTGCAGTGGTGTGATAACAGTTCACTGCAGCTTCATCATCCCTGGCTCAAGCAGTCCTTCTGAGTTTGCCTCCAGAGTAGCTGGGACTACAGGCATGAGCCACCACATATGGCTAATTTTTTTTTTTTTTTTTTTTTTTTTTTTTTTCTGGAGACGAAGTCTCACTGTGTTATCCAGACTGGTCTCAAACTCCTGGGCTCAAGCAATCCTCCTACCTTGACCCTCCTAAATTGCTGAAATTACAAATGTGAGCCACCATGCCCAGTAACTAGAAAATTTAAAATGACATTGGTGATTCACATTAAGGGCTTACATTGTATTTGTATTGGTCAGCCCTGAGGTCATAGAAGCCTCTTGGCAATTGCTGGCAACCACACTGGGGTGCAAAGAAAGTGCACTTATCCCTGGATTGAATTAAAACACGAATTCTTAACCAGCACCAATTTGCTTTGCCCCCTCCAGGGCACATTCACCAATGTCTGAAGACATTTTTGACTGTCATGACTGGGGTAATGATGCTACTGGTATCTAGTGGGTAGGGGTTAAACAGCCTGCAATGCACAGGACAGCTCCCACAATAGAGTTATCAGGCCCAAAATACGAATAGTACCAAGATTAAGATTAGCATAAGCAGGTGGGTTTCTCCATTCTGTGCAGAATTAGGGAACTAAACAGGAAGGCAAACAGGGACTTGAGCAGAAGGAGCTGGGAGTTCTGTGCTGGAATCAATATACAATGTGAGGACTAGATCTTAGAAACAACATGGGTGTATTTATGAGAACGAGGGCACATTCCAGAAGCAGTCTCCTTCCAGGGTCAAGCCCCCTCCACCACAAACACACACAATCGCATCCCAACTAGAGGTGGGCTGGAGTTTCTTGGATCTGGGGATTATAGAAGGACCAACCCTGTTGGTCAAGCAGCTTTCAGCTGTGGAGAGAAAAGGCATGTACAGAGGTAGAGCCAGGCAGGGCCTGACAAACCTAACAAATGAGATCAATAATTATACGTGATTTTTTTTTTTCCCCAGAGATTATTTTTTCCATGCAGACTCTGGACTGAGTGTCAGCAGCTCAGCACTCACTTATGTCAGGGCTCAGAGAACAGTCTCTTCAACCAAATAATACAAATTGAATTTATGAAAAAGAGAATTGGCTGTGTGGGTTAAACCAGCATTTTCTGGAGATGCTTTATTGGTTTCAATAGACCTTTATTATACATTTTAGAACACATTTCAAGTCAAAGAGACAGCTAGGTTTCTGTTGAAGACTGAATTTCAGCAGCAAAATTTGAAATCTGTGATGTGTGCATATTAAACCATAGAGACCTTCACATGAGAGGATGAGATGATTAAATTCTGCCTCTGTTTCTGAGATACTGCAGCACATGGGAGGGTGTGTGTGCTGTAAACAGAGTATATTTTTAACTTGGCTCGAGACAGAGTATTCTCTCTTGGTGTACTCTACAAGGGATGTCTCTATCTCTCTAGGTGTTTGTCTACATCTCGTTGGCCTGTGTCTGATTATAAATGCTAAGAAGTAGGGTTGTGGTAAAGCATTCATGAGGCACAGGTGACCTTAGTCACTGGATCCCCTTGGGTTCCTCCACTGCACACATTTCCTAGCCCTGCTCTTCCCACCTGGACTCATCTCTGCATGTAAGAGTGAGCTCAGGGATACACAGAAGACAGAGTGCCCCATTACCCTCTCAAGGGAATCTGCTTTTTTCTATAACAAGAGGAACTAAGAGAAATGCAGGTGTCTCAGTCTATTTGGGCTTCTATAACAAAATCTGCAGACTGAGTGATTTATAAACAACAGACATTGATTTCTCACAGCTCCAGAAGCTGAGAAGTCCAATGTCAAGACAGTGGCACAGTGTCCTGGTTCATAGACAGCAGTCTTTTTTACTGTGTTCTCACATGGCATGAAAGCAAGCAGGCTATTTCTGGTCTCTTTTATGAGATCACTAATCCCTTTTATGAGGCCTCTACCCTCATAACCTAATCAACTCTCAAAGGCCCTGCCTCCAAATATCGTCATATTGAGGGTTAGTATTTAACATATAAATTTTGTTTGTTCAGAGAAACAACCAGTCTATACCAGCAAGGATTAAAGAGAAACCAAAAATGAGGGCTATGGGATTGGAAGATCTAGGCTTGGGTCTGGACTCATTCTCCCTTTCATGGTTAAGTAATCATGAGCAAGAGACAGAGTCCACACCTGCCTCAGTTCTGTTATTATAAAGTGCGAGTCCGAAGACTGCCAACTTCTTGGGCTGATGTGAGATTAATAGTGGCATGTGTTCAGAGGGTGAACTCTGGCACCACAGCATCTGGGCTCAAATCCTGGCTGTGCTATTTAATCTGTTCAACCTTGCACCCATTATTTAAAATGTCTGTATCTCTGTAAAGCGGAAGAAACAATGGCCTCTACCTACCTACCAGGGTAGTGGGCTATGACAGGTAAAGCACAGAGCTCTCTGGTCTTATGTTACAGTGTCATTTACCACTGTGCAGACCACAGAAAACGGATGTGGGGAATTTGAACTGATTCTAAAGGAAAGTAGGGATCAGAGTTATATAGGAAAGAAAATCTGGAATTATCTACTAATTGTTTCATTTATTATTTTACATAAACTTTTATTAAATATTTTCTCATCCCCAGGGCTTCCAGTCACATTGCAGTACATAGAAATGCAGCTCCCTGACCAGCTATTTGGCAGCCATGAGATCTCAGAAAGCTGGACCTAGGTAGGTACTCTTTTGATCACGTGAAATCTCTAAATGAGAAACTTTGCTTATTTCAGTTCATGGAGGGCTCCCCAGTGAAAAGTGAGCTTACATTTTTTGTTATGTATGTGGACTGAGGCTCCGAGTTAGATTTAATCTGATTGAAAAGAAACAACAACAACAAAAATGCAGCAATTCTTGTGTACTCTCAAAGTTGAGTAGTTTTATTTCTACCACAGACGCATGGAGTAGTAATACATTATACTCTATCAAATTAGCTTCTATCCTAGTCTCCAGTGAAACTATTCAGGCTCCTAGAAGGAAAAAAACAATTCATCATGAATAAATAAGATAAAGAATGATAGTATGGATAGCATTGTAGGAAACTAGAGGAAAGACTGGAGAAAGTTTTAGAAGGCCTTACCCCCAAGGCTATAGAGTCAGCCCTTAGGAGAGAGGAGCACCAACTATAGACAGAGCAAATGACATCACAAGGAAATGGCAGCAGCAGCACTAAACCCAAGTGGATGATGTCATAGCCACCCGACAAACCCTAGAGAACTATGGAAGAGTTGCCTCAGGTGAGTAGGATGCAGGAATGTTGGTATGATAGCATGGATAGATTTAGAGTCAGGAACCAATGTGTTGTCCCCTTGGCTCTCTGATGGAATTGATACTGAGACAGTAGATAATAGGTACACCATTATCTTTTGGAGTGACTTAACTTTTATCCTGATATAAGCAGAATTAGGGAGATGGGTTGCTAGACAAACCTTCTAACTTAAGAAATGGAAACAGTTCTTTTAAGCTTCATGAGCCTGGATAAAAATAAATTTTCACCTTTCTCCACATGCTGACTGTCTGATCTGACGATGGAGGTGATGACAAGAGTAACAGGTAAAGGCAAGTTAGTTTATTCACATATGGACACCGAATTGAAATGCCCCACAGTCAAGAGGGACAAACCTAGAAAAAAATTCCTGAGTATTAAAAAACAAGCCTTTAGTACCTCTTCCCTTCTGCTATAGTAAGTTTTTCTCTGCACTAACATCTTCTCATATTTTGTTTCATCCTCCTCATCTCAACAAAATCACTAATAACCTCTCTTTGAGAAGTATCAGGGACTCTTCCAGAGTCATGAAATTATTAAGCCTCTGAGTGAATAGGAAATTTGAGAACACTTAGACCAAAGTCCTCATTTTGTAGGTGAATAAACCAAGGCCAAGATATGTTACTCAGAGAGGTGCTCCAGGTAACACAGCAACAGAGATATAACTACAAACCAGAAATTTCCTTTAATAGAAAGAATTGGCTGGGTATCGTGGCTCACACCTGTAAACCTGGACCTCTGTGGGGCTGACATGGGTGCATCACTTGAGCCAGGAGTTCAAGAAGAGCCTGGGCAATATAGTGAGGCCTCGTCTATACCAATCAATCAATCAATGTGTGTATACACAAATATTAGTTGGGTGTGGTGGCACATGCCTGTAGTCCCAGCTACTCAGGAGATTGAGGTAGGAGAACTGCTTGACCCCAGTGAGCTGTGATCGCACCATTGCCCTCCAACCTGGTCAAGAGAGAGAACTTGACTCAAAAAAATAGAAAAAAAAAAAGGAAGTAAAAAGTATTTAGAATTAACTTCCAAAGAGATCTACGTTAGAGGCTGTATTAGTCCATTCTCACACTGCTCTGAAGAAATACTTGAGAGTGGGTAATTTATAAAGAAAAGAGGTTTACTTGACTCACAGTTCTGCATTGCTGCGGAGTTCCTCAGGAAACTTACAATCAGGGCAGAAGGCAAAGGAGAAGCAGGCACCTTCTTCACAGGGCTGCAGGACATGCAGGACGGAGTGAGTATAAGCAGGGAACATGCCAGACACTTATAAAACCATCAGATCTCGAGAAAACTCACTATTACAAGAACAGCATTGGGGAAACCACCCCCATGATCCAATTACCTCCACCTTGTCCCACCCTTGACAAGTGGGGATTTGGGGAATTACAATTCAAGGTGAGATTTGGGTGGGGACACAGAACCAAACCATATCAGAGGCCTTGTTCTTCTACTACTAATGGTGCAGACTTGGGAAGAATAGTATACTCTCTGTGTGTCCTTTATCATCTGCAAAGTGAGGATGATCCCCACATGGTAGGATTGTGAGGATTTAATGAAATAAAATATTAAAGAGTAGCTAGCAGGTATGAGGAACAACAAGGAGGCACTGCAGCTGGAAATGAATATGAAAGTGTGGAAGGAGATCAGGTCATCGTGAAGCTTACATTATTTTAGGGCCTTTGGGTCATACAAAGACTTTGGCCTTTCCTTTGCTCTAAGTGAGACGGATATTCCTGTGGAGAATTTTAAGCAGAAAAGCAACATGATCTGACATATGTCTTATAAGGAATCTGACTGCAGTGGGAAGAACAGACTATATGGAGAGGCAGAGACCAGGCAGGGAGGGTATTACAGCAGTTCTCTCAAAAGAGGACTGGACTTTGACCAGAACATAGCAGTGAAGATGTTAAGAGGTTGGGTTCCAGAAATATTTTGAAGTTAGAACTGACAGGATTTGCTTATGTAATTGATGTGAGGTGTGACAGGGAAAAAAGAGTTAAGATTTTGTATATATTTTTTTTTGATAAAAGGAACATATTTGGTAGAGGGAAATGATGAATTGAGTCTTCAAGAGAGTAATTTTTAAGTACAAGTAGAAACATTGAATAAACGATTAGATATATGAGTCTTGAGTTCATGGGAGAGGACCTGGTTAAAGATATAAAATATGGTAGTCTTTAGGATACAGATGGTATTTAATGTACTATCCCTAAATGGGATCATTCAGAAAATGAATATGGAGAGAATACAGATGTCGGAAGCCTAAGCCATGGGGCTTATAAGGGATGTGCAGATCAGAGAAATGAAAAGAATGTGCAAGGAGATTCAGAAGAAACAACCAGTGAAGTAGTAAGACAACCAAGAGAGAAGACTGTAATTGAAGAAATTATTTTCAGAAGGATTTCTTCAATTATGTCAAATGTCACTGACTAATCTAGTTAGTTGAGGACTGAGAACAAACCATTTGTCTTAGCCACATGGGGTTCATTGGAAATCTTGATGACCGCAGTTTGGGTACAGTGATGTAGATGGAGGCTTAATTGCAGTGGGTTCATTAGAGAGACTGAGTGGTAAAATTGACTAGACGGCTTACATATTAAAACATATTCAGAACTTCAAAAAGTAAGGCAGGTTTCTATTGGCACATGAATAGAAAGTCAGGCCAATATAACAAAATAGAATTTCCAGAAATAGATCCAAACATATATGAGAATTCAGTATATGATAAAGGTAACATTTCAAGCATAAATGGTGTTGAAATAAACTATGTACCATCTGGAAAAAGATAAAGTTGGATCCAACTTTATCCTTTCAAAATTTCCAATGAACTGCTTTGATGAAAAAAAAAATCATGGATGAATTCCTTTATAAACTAGGAGTAGAGAAATCTTTCCTAACTACAATTCAAATTCCAGAAGCCACATAAATTATTAATAAATTTGTCTAAACAAAAATTTAGTGAATTGGTATTTTAAAGGATAAATGATAAACTGGAAAAGATGTTTACAAAATCTGCCACAAAGAATTAATCCTCTAATATAATTATGAATTGAAACAAAACAACAATAGCCAAACAGAAAAAAAACAGACAAAAAATATAAACAGTATTCACAGAAAAAGAGATATTAATAGCCCTTAATGACAAAACACTCATAAGAAGGAAAATATAAATTAAATCTATACTGATGATAAATTAAAACTACACTGATGGAAACTACCCTGATGCCTGCCCGATAGATGATAATAAGCTATCCAGAAGTTTAACATTACCCTCTGCTGGTGAGGCTGAAGGACAGGGACCATTGCCTTGCTTTGCTAGTGAGAGGACAGCATGATACCATGTCCATGGAGCATAATCTAGAAATAGTTATCAAAATTACAAAGGCATTATATTAGTTTCCTAGGGCTGCCATAACTGAGTGCCACAAATTTGGCAGCCTAAAACAACAAATTTATTATTTCACAGTTCTGGAGGCTAGAAGTCTGAAATCAAGGTGCTGGGGAAGGATCCTTCCTTACTTCTTACTAGCATCTGGTGGTTGCTGTAAATCCTTGCTTTTCCTTGGTTAGTAGATGTATCACTCCAGTCTCTGCCTTTGTATTCACAGTGTTTTTCCATGTGTATCTCTGTCCAATTTTGTCTCTTCTTATAAGGGCACCAGTCATTGAATTATGGCCCAGCCTACCCCAGTACAATCTTATCTTAACTTGATTACATCTTCAGAGATCCTATTTCCAACTAAAGCCACATTCACAGGTTCTAAATATTAGGACTTGAATATTTTTAGAGACAAAATTCAATACACATTTTCCCTTTAACCCAGCAATCTTATTTGGGGGAATTTATATGAAATTATGTGTATGTAAATTTATAGCATTTTTTGTAACAACAATTGATTGAAAATAACTAAGATGGTTACAAATAAGGACCAGCTAAGCAAACCATGGAGTATCTGCACAATGAAATGTGTATAGCTGAATATATGGTAGAGGAGCCTCTATGCACTAATGCACAATGACCCCATGTCATTGAGTTACCTTCTAGTCAGAGAGAAACAAATCTTTCATAAACAACAAACATAAACAGCAAACGAACTAATTAGGAAGTTATTATAATAATACAGATGAGTTTGGTTATGGAGATTGAGAGATATAGACAGATTTAAGATGAGTATTCAATATTTTGTATGTTTATAGTGGCCATTGTTTCATCCCTGCAAAGAGTCACAATTGGTCGGTCAGAGAAAAAGGAGCTGGGTGAATACTTGACTCCAACATTTGAGTATTACCCCATATTATATTTACATCACCCATGCCTTAGTTGTGAATCCCAGAGGAAGCCTTAGGCATATTTCTTTGTAACAAATGGGTCCATTCTGTCAAAAGCGTATTGAACTGCCAATAGGCAAATCATTTAATTGCCTAGAAGGATACATGGAAGGAGGAAGAAAGGAAGGAGAAAAAGTTTAAAAATATTGCAAGGTCCTTATGTATGGAACTTTTTAGGTGAAGGATACAGTGAATATGTAGCTCAGTTTTCATCTGGTAATTGGATACCTATATTTTTAACATTCAGCACATCCTTCTCAGAGGAACATTTGAGAAAGATAGCATTTCTATTTATTTGGGAAATGATTAAGCATGCACTTGTCCTAATTTTCTCAGCCTGCATGTGGTGATGAGCAAACTCATCCCTGCTGTACTCTATAAACAATGCAGGTATTAATGCTCATAAAAATTACTGCACTGCCTTTGAGATCATGGGATTTCACCATCCATATTAAACTTTAAGATGAGGGATAACATTTGTCTTTGCATAAGATGGGAGGAGGAAAAAGAAAAGAACCCCAAACACATGAGAGGCACTGACAAGCTGCCAATGATATAAATAATCACTGTGCTGTAGTTTGGAATGACATTGCAGAAAAGCCTTTGTAATAGTGGACTGAAAACAAAAAACAAAAACAGTTCAAATTGAAAACCACAAGTATATTCTAAGAAATAAAAACACAGATCAGTTCAGGAGATTCCAGTGGAAGTAGTCTAGAGAGGGAAATATACCTTTAAACATTGTCCTGAAGGACAGCCTACTTAGGAATTCAGATCCCAATAACCCATTGCATCATTTTGAAGAGCAGTCTGGGAGAAACGCAGAGGTATTTAAACCTGGGGACTAATTTTTCCATAGTTGAAATGTGCTGTGGATAGCCACACCTATGTCATAGATACTTATATCTCCATTTTTAGTCGTGAGGATTAACGCTAACCTCAGCAGGATGTGGTTGGTATACAGACAATTGTATTTCTTTGCTTTTAGAAGGGCTTTGAAAAATTCCTCCATTTGGCCTCAGTCACTTGTTCATTACAAAGAGAGTGATGCAGCTTTATAAAAAGTATCAAATTGGAGAAATGATGCCCTCAAACTCAGATGTTCCTCATTTACATGTAGCATTTTAGAGAAGGTCCTAAGGATAAATCATGGCAGGTTATCATTGACATTTTCCGGAAAGGACACATTTTAATGACATAACCTGGAACTACAAGTTAATCATTAAATGAAATTATAATGCAAGTGAAATGGCTAAATCTCCATGCATGAAATTTGTTTCAGAAACTTAAAGCCCGAATACCCCCAAAACAGTGACCATAGTTGTGATGTTTCACCTAGTACTTGATCATGTGCCTCTCTATGAAATACTGCAATCATTTTAGAGGTGCTGATGCCAAGTAGCAAAAACATGAGCCAAGAAATGTTATTGGAACATGCTGTGATGAGATTAGAGCAGGCAGGATTGAGGGGTGTTGTAGAACCAAATTAAAATAGCACTAGTGGAGGCAGGTCTGTGCTGGAAAATCAAAGCAGAAAATTTTTCTTTCACAATGCAAGAAATTGCTGAGGGAAGAGCAGGAGAGGGCTATTCCAACATCTCAACCATGAGAACATTTTCCCAGTACCATAAACATAAATGCCAACTCAAACTAATTCAATGTGACAAAGGTTCCTTTGTCGGCCAAACTAGTCAGACTCCAGAACCTTCTCCTAAGCCCATCTGTGCACTTCCTTATAAAATTCAGTTTTAGCAAAATCTCCTCAACATCGATATCTGATTACCCTCAATATCTGACTATTAAATTTTTAGGAATTACGAAAGTCAGTTGTTAAGCATTATTTCAAATGAAATTCTGTAGATTTACAACTAAATTATATTTAAAACAAATTCTTAAAACCCATCACTTCCTTATTAACTCACTACTTTTTACTTTTATTCAAATTGGCCGTGGTAGAAGTATCCATATTACAGAAACTAGCAAACCCTAAAATCAGGGTTTAGTTCATTGTTTTGTTGATTGTCTAGATTTAAGTGATGGAGAAAATAGTAATAATGCTCATTTAACTTTGTATGTCATTCTGTAGTTTTCACACATCAATGGCACAAAAAGTTGAAGAAATATTCTTTCAATATTCAAAAACTTTATCTGACTCAACAAAAAAGTTTATGTCATTGATAAACAAATTTCTATATGCATTTTCATTGTTTTACTTTCATCTTTCTCTTGAATGTAAAGAGAAATTTCAGTCAATATTTAGGTTGGAAATGTACTTGTTCATCAACTAAAACCATAGGTTGTCTATGACTTCAACAAAAACATTTTATACTAATCAATTGGCTTTATGGAATTTACCATAAAGAATATTGGTTATTTTACTAGATTTGTAAATCATGTGCCACACAACCTTTATGTCAGTAAGATTCACAATAAGCTTGTGGGGTGTGTGTGTGTGTGTGTGTGTGTGTGTATGTATGTGTTATAGGATATATAAGAGAGATGGTTGTACCACAAACTCAATAAAGATAGAGCAGATATTACCAAAAGCAAAATTTCCAAAGACGGAAAATGAGACATAACAAGTCCAGATTTCTGTATTTGAAATTTGTAAGTATAGATGTAAATCTGGTCACAGGAAATCTACAAATGAAAGAATTAACAGATGCTGGTCAAAGCAGGTGGAATTGGCCAGTGTTTTACATTTTTTTAAAAAAATTACCTATAGTTGTTGTTTATACTTTTCTTCTCTTCACAGGAAGTATTCAAGCAACTAATATTTGCTAGCTTATATATATATATGTGTGTGTGTATATATATATATATATATAGAGAGAGAGAGAGAGAGAGAGAATATACACACACACACATATAGATCAGATGCTGTACTAAACATATTACATGGAACATTCATTTCGTGACCACAGTAACCCAAGGAGTCATTATGATCCTCCACCTGTTTTTCAGATGGAAAATAGAGGATCAGTACAATGTGACACAGCTTCTTCAAGGACACAAACTACTAAGATTTTAGTAGTTTTTTAAACTACCTATGCTTTTAAACTCTGTGCTGGTCATTGTTTCTGGAGGATTTTTTAGACTAGAAAGGAAGTGCTTATCATTTTTACTGTAAAACAAATACCAAAAAAAAAGCCTTCTTCATTTGAGTCAAATCTTCCAGAATTTTAATTAATCTTTCCAGCCTTCATCCATCACCACTGACTTTTCCACAAGCTATTCTTCTATCCACCTCACCTAATCTTTCACATGTGTGTCAAGTTTTCTACCTCTCTAATTTTATCTTCAGGTGCCCTTCTTCTACATGTTGTGCCCTCACAAATCCCAATTCCAAATTCTACCCATCTTTTAATAATTCAACTTAAATACAATGTTCTCTCTAGAGTTATTGATTTTTCAGGCATCAAAATAGTCCTCTATTCACTCACACCAAATTTGTAATATCTCTCTTGCAGTACTTAACCACTATCTACATCGGACTAGGCAGCCTTTCCCAAGGTAAAATCTGGAAAAACTCTGAAAGGATCAGCTCGTATGTCATTAGCAAGTCAAAGACTTTACTGCAAGACTTTGCAGTGAAGAAACTTTTTTTTAACTTCCCAGTGTTATTTCTTGTTTCCCCCATTTGTTTCACCCTAGAACTCATTCCCCCCAACAAATACTCAATAACACCACCGTGTGCCTCTAGTGTTCTAAAAAGAGAACAATTTAGTGAATACCAGAATACATTATCTCTCCTACTAGAGGACAGAGACTTAGCCATGAATGCAGAGACAAAAGACTAGATTTTTTTGTGTGTATATCACTCAGTGAGACTTTCCTTTTGCTTTGCATACAGGGACTGAGAACACATTGGTTGAATGAATAAGCTTCATACTTGATTAAATAGGATGTAAATGGCCACAGACAGAATGTCAACTTGGATGAAGTACTCACAAGTACCCAACTGGGTAGCATCCCTATCACAAAGTTAGGCCAAAGAGCAGTCTAAGCAGCAACTGTCAGATGACATCAAAATGCCCGTGGCTGGTTCCTCCTCAGTTTACTGCTAAAGTAGCAGAAAATAACAGCAAGGATTTAGTGAATATCAATGTAACTGTCACTACCCCTAAAGTCTCTCCCAAACTGGATTGCCAGAAAATTGAAATGCTTAGAGTGGTTTAGGTTCCCTTTTTGTGCCTCTTAATTGCAGTCTTCCTTGGTAGGAGGCTCTCATTCCATACCTAGCCGTTTTTATCCTACAATATTCTTTTCTTCCAATTTGGAGAGAGAAGCCCAGGGGATACATTGGGTGCCTTCCATGGCTAGGCTCCTGGAAGGAAAGACAGCACTTAGGAAGAGATTACCAAAGGCTGAACTTATCTAATGTCAAGAGTTTCCCAAATGTGTATGAGGGTGTGTGTATTTGTGTGGAGCCATGTGGAAAAAAGGACTTTCTTCTTTTGAAAACTACTTTTCCAGCTGTTGACAAACATAAAAACTTCAAAAGAACAGAATTTTTCTTAACAATGAAATACTTTCCTTTTACTTTGACCCAGAGTTGCCAGGAGAAAGGCTCAGTGAAAAAGTTAGGAAACTGCAGACACAATGAACCCAAGTTCTGTGCAGTCTAGCACATTGATGGAAAGATGAATCTTCATTACTGATTATAGGCTGCCTACTGTGCTCTCAGGAAAAATGATCAAATCAGTTATCTCCTAAAAGCAAGTCACTGATGCATGCTCCTCCTCTAACCACCCACCTAGGGCTGCATCTCCCCTCTCTGGTGTTCAGATACAATCCACCATGGTTTAAGGTTTAGAAAGAGGAGAAATGCTGGATGCACTGCATATGTGGGCAGAAGGAAACCCAGACAAACCAACAAGGAAAGAAAACAAGGGAATGAAATGAACAGGAAAAAAAATGGAACATCTATTAAATAATTTGGAATAATTGCCCAAAGGAAAGCAGACACACTGAATGGGAATGAAGGAAATAAACAGATCAAGGTATATAGCAGAAGGAAAAACTAGGGTGGAAGAAGAGGGAGATGAAAGAGCTCACCCAAGGGAGAAAAGGAAGAAGGCACTGCTAGCCTTGGCAGGAATATTGATAACTGGATATAGAAAAGAAGCCACCCATAACCTTCTGACACCCTCTGAAGAGACTCTCAGTATGTCTTTTTGTGATTCACACAAGTTTGTATTGCCTTTAAAAAGCTGATTTCCCTGGCTCAGCTGAGGCCCTTTGGAGCAGTTAAGCCATGTGATAACGGGGCAAGTAGGAACTTCTGGAAGTAGTGACCTCTGGCTGAGGACAGAAAGAAAGGAATTTTAGACTTCTTTCCTACCACACATTCTGAAGTTTACAGTGGGGCCTGAGAATGTGGTGTTTACCCCAGCTTAACATTTTAACCCAGCCAAAGTTGAGTAAACATGATTTTTCCCACATTGTGAATGCTGTCCCATTGTCAATAGATCAACTAGGACTATTTTGTTTTCCTTGAGTAATGAATGCAAGGAATGTAAGTCAGCAAGATGCAAACCTTACTTGACAAGAATGAATCTTTACAAGAAAGATGTCCTCTCATTGTTCTGAAAATGGGAAGTTAGGAGAGCAAACAATTACTTAGCAGACACTTACTGAGCACCTACTCTGTGCCAGTCTCTGTCCCCTACCAAGTGAGTGAGGCAGGACATCTGCAGTGGAGCCTGTAATCCACATTTTAGCAAAGTCTCAAGCTGGTTTTGGAGGGATGACCTCTTGGCCATTTTTCTAGAAACACTATTAAGGAGCAGTGTTTCTCGGCCTTTTTTCAATGATCACCGGGCAAGCAGCCTTTTCAACCATTTTAATAAAAAATCACACTCTGCCATGAAATTATAATTCCAAAATATACTGTACATCTGTTTATGTACTGTGGCCCTTTGGAAGATACAATCATTTTAATTTCTACATTATCATCACCTTCTAAGTATTACTATTCACCTTCTTAAGGGGTCATTTCACCCATGTTGAAATATCACCAATGTGTTCTATGAGTTCAATGACAGATGAGACCCCCTATAGAAAGCTCAGTTGGATTCAACACATATTCAATGAGCAAAAATTATGTGTCAGGTACTTTGTTAGACCCTGGTCACACTAGGTGCATAAATGAGCAATACATCATCCCTGTCTGGAACTCACTGGAGACAGATGTCATAAACAGACAATTTCAATGTAACATAAGTGATACATTAGAGCTTAGCCCAGGATTCCCTCCTTCCATACAGAAGGGTTATAAGCCCAGACAGAGGTTGAAGGAAGTCATCCTAGAGAGGGTGTGTAAGTTGATTCATGAGTTTAAGAAAGTTAACAAAAGAAAAGTGATTAAATTCATCTTTAAAGAGAATGTGGATTTGGGACTGGTTGTCAAATTACACCTTGGCATTTGGACAGCCATTTGAGAATTGTCTATTGGGTATTAAGAAGTAGACTTGGGATGAAGGAAGATTTCTGTCTTTGGAAATATAACTGGCTCGTGTGTACACTGATTGTACAACCTATGAAACTTACAAATCCACTTTTATAAATAGGATAAGGCTGAGGGGTGTGTGTGTGTGGGTGTATATGCATGTATGTATAACAGTTCTTCAGAGTGCCAGACACCTAGCAAGCTCTATATAAGTATGAGATTTTAGGTTTATTAGTTTATTTTAATGAATAATGTCAGTGAACAAAGTCCATTCTAACCCCAAGTGTGTGATGTCTATAGCATTCCTTGCCCTTTGTTTCCACCTATCAGTAAACAGCAAGGTGATAAGATCACCCAGGAACCAGCATGGATATGGATATGTCCAAGGTTGAGACACCTTCCTCTCTCATTGGTTTACTAAAAGAGGAAGTTTCCAGGATGATGGGTTTCATAATCATAAGCCTGTTGGTGTAAGGAAGCTCTTATTTGTCTATTTCACCTCAGAAGATTAGAGCTGAGTTGAAAGATGATATGGTCCCTTAGGTTTGCTTTCCCCCAGATGCAGTGCTCTGTTCACAGCTCACATCTCTGTAGAGTGTGAGTGAATACTGAAATGTTTCCCTGTCCCATAACATTTCTACTAAAAATATATGGGATTTGTTTTTGCCTAAATCAGTTTTAATTAACAAACTGGGAGCCTGGCATGCACCCAGCAAGGTGCCCTAGAAGGATATAGAGTGTCATATATAATGCTTAGGAGTCCACTTTCATATATAATGCTTAGGAGTTGTACACGTACTTAAAAAGATAACACAAAAAAATGCATGTAGGTCAGCATTCACCAAAGTATTGAAAGATGTTACCTGCATAGAATAAAAGGGTCCCATGCTTACATAAATTTGAGAACACTGGGTTAAATGAAGTTCAAAAACCTTTTGAAGTACTTTCTGGAGTTTTTAAAATAAGAATGTGAGTTGTTGAGCTGTGAATCTCTAAAAGTAGAATTGCCCTATAATGTATTATCTAACCTTGAACACTTATTGGAGGAAAACGGAAAACTAATATGCATATGCCAGATTAATAGACAAAAAACAGAACTATCCTAGGCGTCCTGGAATGTATGGTAATTCCATTTGAAAAGGCAGTAGAGTGTCCCTATTTGCTAAAATTAATTCCATGTAACTTCTTGTTGTTGTTAAGCTAAGCTTCCATAAAAGAAACATTAAGAACAATGCTAATGCAAGAAGAGAAAGTATGGTATAGTAGAAAGGACATAGTTATCACAGGCAGACAGACTTGGTCTCATAAACATACTCTGCCAGATACTAACAAATACTATAACAACCCAGTGGTTCTTCTTGCCCACTGCCCGGATAGACCTGATTTATCAAGGCGAGGGACTTGCAATAGAGGAAGAGTTTAATACACATAGAACTGGTGAAACATGAAACTGGAGTTTTATTATTATACAAATCAGCCTCCCCAAAAATTCAGAGGCTGGGATTTTTCAAGGATAGCTTGATAGGTAGGAGGCTAGGGAATGGGTGCTGCTGATTGGTTGGGGATGAAATCACAGCGGTGTGGAAAATGGTCCTCATGCACAGAGTCCACCTTTGGGTGGGGGCCACAGAGGAGATGCTGGTCTGAGTGGAGTCACATTTAGAAATGCAAAAGTCTGAAAAGATATCTTAAAAGGTCAATCTTAGGCTCTACAATAGTGATGTTATTTACAGGAGTAATTAGGGAAGTTGCAAATCTTGTGACCTCCAGAATCATGGCTGGTAATTGTTCAGCTACACTTATAGAATTGAGACCCCTCTCATTCTCCTAACCTGGTGGTATTTCATTAGTTTTACAAAGGTAGTTTAGTTTTGGAAAGGGCTATTATCATTTGAACTATAAACTAAATTTCTCCTAAAGTCAGCTTGACCCATGTTTAGGAATGACCTAGGACAATTTGGAGATAAAGGCAAGATAGAGTTTGCTATGTCATATCTCTTTCACTGTCATAATTTTCTCATTGTTATAATTTTTGTAAAGGCACCTTCAACACTAGAGCCGTGGTTCCCAAAGTGTGGGCCCCAGACCACTAGAGTTAGCATCATCTGGAAACTTGTTAGAAATGCAAATTCTAAGGCCTTACCCCAGACCTAATGAATGAGAGGGTAAAGACCAGTACTCTTAACTTTAAAAAACCTTCCAAATGATTCTGAAATATACTGAATCAGTTAATTTATTGGACCTCTCAGTTCAAATACATGAACTCTCAGAACCTCAGTTTACTTATTTGTGAAATGGCACTAATAAACCTGTCTTGTGGATTACTCATGATTTAAAGTAGGTACTTTAAAATGTTTGCTACTTATAGCACTCTGAAAGTTCTTCCAGAATTACAGATGGCAAACTCACAATGTTAAATTGAGGACTCTAATGAAGACATAGATGTAGCTAGAGTTAACAAACAGAACTCCCAAGGGTCAATTATCTATACTGTCTATACAGGCCAGGTGAACTGGAGTTCGGAGAGATACCCACATTGAGCACTATACAGGTATTATAGCACCTACAGTTATTTTAACTCTCTTATGTATATTTATCCTCCTTACTGGACTGGGAGTTCCTCAAGAGCAGAGACCATGACATCCAAGTTTATTTTTCTATTCCCACCACACAGTATGTCTCCAATTCATGTTTAATAAAGGATCACATAAGTTTAAAAAAAAAAAAAAAAGTATTTGAATTGTCTTGACACATCAGAAAAGAGAGAGGAGGGAACTGACAACGACATAGCAACTCCTTTTGCCATGAACCAGCCCACAGGATTTGTCACCAGCCCAGAGCAAATTGTTCCAGTTCCTTCCTTAGATTTTGCCTCTTTTAAAACAAAGGCATAATGCATGAGGCTAAAGATGGAGTCTCAGCAGCACCTCTTTTCTGGATATTGCTATTTCAGGCTCCCTTCTGCTGGGCCCACAGCTCTATTGCAATGTATATATGCCTCATTGGAACAGTTTGTTCTGGGTTTGGCCAGTTTGATAATTATCTTCCTTTAGGCAGGTCAGTGAAAAGATGAGAAAGTAACTGGCTTCCTATGACTTACTGAGTAAACTACCCCTCAATTTACATATAGATGTATTGAGGCTCAGAGAATTCAATAGTTGGCCCAAAGCAACACTGTTCTTGTAGGTCTAATTATAATTCAGAAGAGAGTGTGACACTCCTGGTCTGTTTAGGCAGAATGCTTTAATCTCTCTTATCTCTCTACAAAACACTGAAAGTCTGAACACAGGGTTGTGGTCAGCTAAGGAGATTACATACATTCCATCTATTTTTTCTGCCTTTTGACAAAACCCTTTCAGAGTGTAGTATTAACCGTTGAATTTCTCTGTAGCCTCAAATCTTTTTCTTCCTTTCTATATATCCCTTTCTCTTCCTGAAGTTGTTTATCAAATCCAATTTTCAGCTCCTCTTTATTTAATGAGCAATGACCAGCACATGTTCAGGAAATATTTAGTTTCAGTTTTAGTCCTTCGAACTCTGGTTGGGTTCTACTGTCTACCTGTCTCTACCCAACTGATGCTTGTTTCAGTCCTCCTGACCTCCTTAGGCTACTTAATTTCCCTCCAACATTTGTAGAGTATTGTCTAAAGATTCAGTAGAATCTCCCAGGATCTGTTCTTTAATTGATTAGTCATTTCAATTTGCCAAAAATCATACTCTCCATGGTGTACAAGCTGGTTCATTTTCTGCTGTTCCCTCTGCCTCCAGTCAGTAGCATCTTCCTAGGAGTCTTTACTCAGAGGTTTGCTTGGTTCAGGATATCATTATGAAAGCTTTAAGTTGCACTTTACAAGATTACCAGTGTTAAATAAAATTTACAGGAGACAATTGGTTTGGACTGTGCTCCCAACAGACCAAACCAAAACGGAGTCATTCATGCTGAAGTTCCATGCCACCAAGCTGAAACCAAACTGTTTAACTGACTTTCCAAGAAATCAGGAGAGAGAGAAATAATAGCCAAATCCCTAAATAGGCCAATTTTAGTGGGTGTCATAAGGAAGTCTCCTCAGCTTCAACCTTTACAATAAAAGTAACTTTGAAATGACCAATCAGCTATTTGTTCTCTATTTCTGCTTTCCTCTGCTCTTTTTGGTCTGTAAAACCAACCTCTGGTCAGCTCATCAGAAAACTCATTCTATTTTATAGAATGAAGTGTTGCCTTATTCTAGAATAACAAATAAAAGCCAATTTGAATCTTGAAATTTGTTGTAACTTTGTCTTTTGACCTCAAACATATTAATAAATCCAATAGCCATTTTTCTCTCATTATCTTAATCAATCTCTCAATAGCATTGACACAAATGACCCCACTGTGTCTCCAAAAAACTTGTTTTGTTCTGCTGTAATACCATGCCCTCCTGGTTTTCTTCCTGTCTCACTGTCCTCTGCTGACTCCTTCTCCTCTACTCAAGGTCTGAATGCTGTGGCACCTCAATGTTCTGCCTTTGCCCTCTTGTCTATCCATACCCCTCTCTCTCCCTAAGTGATCGTAGAGCTTGGATTTAAAATCTTAGAGTAGGAATAGTTACAGGGACATCGGGACCTAGATAGATCTAAGTAAGAATTTCTGAAGATGAGTAGCTATGAACATCACTAAAATTGAGTAGATTAAGAAACAAAGAGTACAAGGTTTGGGGAAAGTTACCCACACAGACCTTGAAATCACCCCCAAAACACAGCAGGCAGTGGGGTAGAGATAGCAGCTATGAGCCAGATGCCAGATATTTGATAACTTTGGAGACAAGATTGGAGGCATGTATGAGAAAGTCTAATGGTCAGAATCAAAGACTGAAGGGCTGCAATGTCCTTGGAACCGGAAGAGTATAACAACCTCACTTCTCAGCTCTTGATAACTTCAGTCATTACTGACTTTTTTCATCAGATCTACTCATGGTAATTTACTGAACACACATTTATGACATTTGATTTTATTCACCTTTCAATAAATATGTCAACATATGTGGCTTTGTACTGTTCCCTGTCATTGGCCATATTGTAAACTCAGGGTCCCAGGAGAGAAGGAACTAGGTTATGTATCTTTTACCATTGCTTGTCTATGCAACCTCACATAACCTATAGAATAATACCTCAAACAGATCTGAACAAGAGAGGCTCAATAAGTATTAATATGCTTGTGGGAACAGTATTATATTTTCCCTCAGGGTTGTAAAGTTGTTTTGTTCTATGAAATAATTCACTATACTTTCTTTTCCCATTAGTGGTAGTCAGCCCATCTGGACAGATCCAGTGCAACTATGTACTCAAGATGGTAAAGTGAGACTGGGGGCTAAAGGATGCTGTCCTTGCCTTTATTGTGAGTCTGGCCTTGCATATCCTGGTCCTTAAGCCTCTTGTGTACAGAATAATCTGGGGGTAGTGTTTGTCTCTATGCTCAGGAAAGTGACCAGAACTGTTCCATTCTTCTCATGGGAACGGAACAGTTTTTGGAAGAAGAGAAGGCATCATCCCAGTGACTAGAGAGACCAGGCCCACCATCCTTAACCTAGGACTTCAGTGATTTTACAAATCAGATCAACCCAAGAAGTACCCAAAGCAGGCTTTCCACTCTTTATCTCCTTCTACCATATTTTCATTTGCCTAATCATAGTGGAAAATGTCTTTGGAACAGCTTCACTTTTTTAATTCAAAAATATATATTGCATCCCCGGGATCTGCCAGATGTTGTAGTCATTAAAGAGAAAATAGAGATGAATAAAATACATGGCCTGCCTTTAAAGAGTTTATAATTCTGTGTATATGTGTGGGTAAGGATAACTAAAGTCAACAGCTTAATCAGAGAAGCAAGTAATAAAGTTTGTGAACACATGGAAATTTATGGGAGTACAAAGGAATGGTGCCTATCCCGGAGTGGAGTGCACTGAAAGGTTCCCAGAAGACATGAGCCTGGTCTGAGCATTGTGGAACTAATAGGCAGTAACCAGCAGAGTCTAGAGTTCTAGACAGAGCATGTGCTAAGGCACAGGGATGCAATAGCAGAGAGCATTCTGGGAACTGCCTCAGAATGGCATATTCTCTCACTACCGTTTACATCTGGGTGTTCTGGACGTGAACATTAGAAACTTGGCTTCTTTGGTGTAGATATAGGACTTTTAAACATGGCCAGAGGCATGATTTCAGTGAGTAGATTAAGGATCAGGACTCGAAAAGGCCATTTAAAAAACACTCTATAAAAGCAATAGAGTTTTTAAGGATTCTGCAATTCACCAGGACTCATGTAGAGCTCTGATAGAGAAGACAAAGAGAGAATGTATTTGTTTTTCTGCTTCTTCCAGCTCAGTTAGAGAAAATGGGACATTAAATAGTACTTACAATAGTCAGGGTTCTCCAGAGAAAGAGAACCAGAGAAACAGAGAAGTAAATGTATATAATATAATATATAATAATATATACTATTATTTAACATATATATGTTATATAAATCTATATTTATATACAATATAATTTTTATATGTTTATATTTATATATAAATATAATAAACATATATATTTATTATGGGAATTGACTCACACAATTATGGAGGCAAGGAAGTCCCACAACATACCATCTGCAAGCTAGAGAACTAGAAAAGCCAGTGGTATAATTTAGTCTGACTCCAAAGGTCCGAACCAGGGGAGCTGATGTTCTCACAGTCTGAGGCCTAAGGACCAAGAACCAGGAGGGGCCACAAGTGTCTCTGGATGTCTGAGGGTACCAGAAAATGGATGTTCCAGGTTAAGGAAAGACAGATAAAATTCACCCTTTCTCCACCTTTTTGTTCTAATTCGGCCATCAAAAGATTAGATGGTGCCTGCCCACACTGGGGAGTGAAGTCAGATCATCTTTACTCAGTCTACTGATTTGAAGACTAATCTATTCCAGAAACACCCTCACAGACACACCCAGAAATAATGTTTTACCAGCTCTCTGGGTATCTGGGTGAAGACCCAATCAAGTTGACAAATCATAGTCCAAACCATAATAGTACTCTTAACCATTATAGTACTCATTTTTTCTGGAGATTCCCTCAGTGTAGGAATATTTGCTGAACTCATAAGGGTAAAGTTACAGCACCAGCCCCTACTAGACATTAAAACAGACTCAGTTCAATAAATGTGTACTTCAGGTCTTCTTTGTCCAGGCACAGTTCCAGGCACTGTAGATACTGAAAGAAATAAAAGCATGTTCTGAGGACACTGAGCAGGATGACTTGTCTTTTCCCCTCACAGTCACCTCATAGCCAGGATTACTGAAGAGAGCTGCCCAAGATTGCATGTCATGATGACAATAGCAACCTCTTGTCCTGAGTCTTACGAGAAGTAGGTACACTCCTTGGGCACCCTGGGACCTGAAGCTTCATAATTAAAGAACATAACATCAAGCTCATGTAATAACTGTTGTAGACCCAAGAAAATAAATGGATTAGTCATAAATTCCCCTGCCATTTGTGTACTTCTGTAGCTTCCTGTTACATTGAAATCCCTATCATTGAGAAATGTGGATGCCAGCTTTCTAAATCTGACATGAACAAATCTCCTATCTCCATCCCCCATCCAGCACTCTTTATGCATGTTGAATTTATGGCTGCATTTCTATTAGTTTCCAGCAGTATTCACTAGATTAAAGCTGCATCCGAAATTGGATTTTTTTTCTACTTTTGCCCCTGAAGAGTGTAATAAAAAAATAACCCAATAAATCTGGCAAATTAGCAATAAGATCTCAAACTTTGGGGCATATGTGCAACTATGCTGTCAGGGAAGAAATGTAAAAGTATTGACAGCTGAGCCAATCAGATTACATATTACTATTTACAAGCAGGAAAGATAAAAGACAATTCTTCCATCTAAATTGAACCAAGCTCACTACAAGGAAAAAAAAAGTCTCAGGGGTAGAGAATATCATTGTTTTATTTCCTATGTAGCTACCATAATCTTAGGTAAAGTAGAACAGTTTGACAGACTATTTCTTAAAAAATTTTTTTCCAAGTTGGGAACTTGGACAGGTGTGGGTTTGGGACTACTTTCCCTCATAGACTACTACTGGCTGTGGTATTGGGCTAGAATTGGACAAGTTACCTTATCCTGATATATGTTCCCTTGATTGTAATAAAAAAAATATTCCCAATTCAGGAACAGCTCTTAAAAAGGGAATGTTAGGAACTTATTCATTCAACTTTACTTGAAAAAAAAAACTAGAAAGCTTGGGGCCATAAGGTGGCTTCTTGTTTGGGGTCTATAATTGTGTAAGTTGTGAGCAATAAACCTCCCTGTCCTCATCGCTTATCTTCCCCTAAAGTATTTCTCTTCCTTGACAGTGACTTACAGCTCTCTCTTCAATGTAGTAAAAGCAAGGCAGAAAACAAATCACTTTGCTCCCTAAATCTTCCATATTAAAGTATACAGATACACACACACACGAAGTAAGTGTGGATGCTCTTGTGGCTTTGTTTGGAATCTCATCCTTGCATTCAGCATTTGTTCAGCATATACCATGTGGACTTAGGCCCTCTGTTGAACATTCAGTGGCAAAAGGCATATTTATTCTCTGCTCTAAAGAGGTTAACAGACAGATGTTCTCTAACAGGAAGAAGCTTACAGACACTTTTTTTTTTTTTTTGAGGCGGAGTCTTGCTCTGTCACCCAGGCTGGAGTGCAGTGGCGCGATCTCGGCTCACTGCAAGCCTCGCCTGCTGGGTTTACGCCATTTTCCTGCCTCAGCCTCCCGAGTAGCTGGGACTACACGTGCCCGCCACCTCGCCCGGCTAATTTTTTGTATTTTTGGTAGAGACGGGGTTTCACCGGGTTAGCCAGGATGGTCTTGATTTCCTGACCTCGTCATCCGTCCGTCTCAGCCTCCCAAAGTGCTGGGATTACAGGCTTGAGCCACAGACACTCTTCTTTTACCTATCAAGTTTTGCCTATTTCTCTTTTACCTTAATTCCATTTATCCCAAACATTTTCATAAAAGCTCTATCACAGTCCTATCACTTCTGCAAAACATCTCCTGAGCTCACACTCTTTCCCTGCTCTGAGCACAGAGCATCTACTCTGTATTGTCCTTTTGGAATGTAATGGTCCTTACTCTAACTTATGGCATATACTGTATTGCTATTGTTATTAATATTTGACATTTAATGTTTAACATTTCCTGTGCATTTCATTTTCCAAGCTACAACATTCTTGAGGGCAAAGATATCTTCATCTATGCTTTTTGGAATCCTTCACAAAACTTAGTAGTATAATATGAATGATAGGTATTCAATGACAGTTTTTTAAAAGAAGAAAGGGACAGAGGAAGGAAGAAAGGAGAGAAGGAAAGGAGGGAGGGAAGGGAAGGAAGGGAGGGAGGAAAGTGGAAGGAAGGACTTATAAACTGTCATCTACCAATCTACTCCTCATCCATATTAGTAAATCTCACAAAAGGCTACAAGCCTAATGAGAATCATGATGAATGCCAGGTAAGCAAGGAAGAATGTTGTGGTAATATTGAATTTGCTTTGTGAACCATAAAGGTGGGTTTAGTGGCCTTGTGTTATGATAAGACTTTTTATTTATGTTTGGGGTGTGTGTGAGTGAGAGAGAGAGAGAGAGAGAGACAGAGATAAAGACAGAGTGGGAGAGAGAGAAGAACATGAACAAAACAGACATACTGCAAATATAATCCAAAAGCCTGGCCCTTATGTGTTCAGTCATTTGAGTTACTGCTTTTTTTTGTAATTTTAGCATCACAGTTTTTTCCTCTCTCATTCTGTCTTATTTCTCCTCCTAAGTCCTATTATTTCTTAACCAAATAGGCCATGCTATCATAAATGATTGGCAAGAAGAAATGTCAGCTGTTAGCAAATTGACACTAGCTGGTATAAGTGCATATGGGAGTTTGGTCCAGGATCCCAGCTCAGCTGGTGAGAGGGGATCTTGGAAGTTACGGAGACAGCTGTCCTTCACAATAAATGTTAGGAAAGACAGTTTGGACCCCTTCCAGGTGGTATGTCCTGAGCAAGGAACAAGGTTGACAGAAATGAATTGGCAATTCAGCTGTTATTTTGATAATCTGATCAATATATACAGCTGAGCAAGATTACTGGCCTGCTGATGGACTTCCAGGCCTAAGGCAGACAGAACTTAGACTAGGCAGGAGCACTAAAAAGCTGCTTTCTTAACTTGTCTTTAGGCTCTAGAATTTTGGAGGAAGAGACAATAGAATAGGAACAATGTGCCTCTGGCCTTTGGCCAACATGCTCTACACCTTACTGAGGGTACAGGATGAAGAGGCTATGTCTATGAAATAGGAGATGAGTAAAAACTAAAATCTAATAAAAACTCATCAGAAAGTTTCAGGAATGTAAGGGGTTGAATGTTGCTCACTGGCTTACAGGAACACATGTGCTTTCTTCATTACCCAAATTTTAGGGAAATTGGTGTTCCCAACTTCACTCAACTTACAAATATAAAAACAACTGGCCAACGGTTGTGAAGATTTTGAATTTCTGGGCAATTGCAATGGCAACATGTAAAATTCTCTGCATAATGGAGTGTCCAGCAAAGACTGAGCCAACCAATTTCTGAGAGAAAAATAAAATGCCATTTTAAAAGATATAAGTCATTTCTGCTTCTGGAGTTTGCCTTTAGGGCAGAGAATTCCTTTGTTCTAGGAGAGAATGATTTGCAAAGCCCATTTGATTACACAGATGTAAGGTAGGTATTAACCATTTTTCTTAGGGGTAGCAACAGCTCTTTCTGGATCGGGGGAGTTTTGCTGGGTCTGAATTCTAAAGTGTAGAAAGTTCTGGAGATTTTTAGTAATTGGTGGAAAATGGGGATAAGGTAGACTAGTTATTGTCATGTGATGAACAGTAGGGGAGCGAGGTCCACCAAGGGACTCTGAAGTCTGATTTAGGTGTACGGTCTTTAGGAATTGTCTTTCTTTTTTTTTTTTTTTTTTTTTTTTTTTTGTAGCAGTTGGAAGACCTGGTCTATATTTTGAAAGTAACTCCAATAAAAGCAGTGTCTCCTCTAGAGGCCAAAGCAGAGATATTGGCAATATCTGTCAGTAGATTAGTGATCTATCTGCAAAGTTTGTTGGGTGTGGGGGATTGGGGGGTGGTGGTGGAATGCTATGGTCTGAATGTGTCCCCCAAAAATGTATAAGTTAAAACTTCATCACCAATGTAATAGTATAAATATGTGGGGGCTTTAGGGTGTGATTAAGTTAGGAGGGTGGCATCTCATGAATGAAATTAGGGCCCATGTTATAAAGATTGAGGAATAGTGGGTTCAGTCTCTTCTGCTCTTCCACCATGTAAGGACACAGTGTTCATCCCCTTTTGCCTTTCCATTTCTCCTGCCATATGCAAACTGCTAAATGGTGCCATGTAAGGAGTGGGCCCTCACCAGACACCATGACTGTTGGTGCCTTGGACTTCCAGCATCCAGAACTGTAAGGAGCTAAATTTTTGTTCTTCTGGATAAATTATCCATTCTTGGGTATTTTGTAATAGTAGCACAAATGGACTAAGATACATCCCAATGTTTTGAGGGCTCATTCACATTCTCAAATTAATACAGTGGCTCACACCTGTAATCCCAGCAATTGGGGAGGCCGAGGCAGGCAGATCACCTGAGGTCAGGAGTTTGAGACCAGCCGGGGCAACATGGTGAAACCCCCAACTCCGGCTCTACTAAAAATACAAAAATTAGCTGGGCGTGGGGGCAGGCACTTGTAATCCCAGATACTTGGGAGGCTGAGGCAGGAGAATCGCTTGAACCCGGAGGTGGAGATTTCAGTGAGGCGAGATCACGCCACTGCACTCCAGCCTGGGCGAGAGAGTTTTGAGACTCCGTCTCAGAAAAAAAAAAAAAAAAAAAAAAAAATCAAATTAAGAGCCAAGCAGAGGTATAGAAGAGTCTGGCAAACAAAGTACATCTCTATGTGAAATAGCTCTGCTTGGCTATCATTAGATACTTGCCTTAACATCACTTTTATTTTTTTGCAATGACATCAACTTCTAGAAGTAGGGCAAAATTTGAACTATTTCCGATTTTGAGAGCTGGATTAATACAGGGATGAATACCCTAAAGGCATCCTTAGGAAAGAAACCTAAAATAAAGTCAAGAAAATTCACAAGTCCAGAAAGTTAGCTCAGACCTATTCCTCTCTGGCCGAAGGCAGCATGGTATAGGATTTGGGGCCAAAAGTCAAGTCTTAGGTCTGCTGCTTAATACATTTGTATGACCTTGGACAAGCAACATTACCTCTTTGAGCCTCAACTTCTCCAACTTTTAAAAGAAAATATTTATAATAAGCACCACACAAGATTCTTCTAAATATTAAGTGAAACCACATATTTGAAAAGCGACTTGTAAGTTCTATTTACTATTCATAACAAATTATAATCTTAAAGGGGCCTAATTTGGAGAGTCAAAAACAGACACTAAAATAAATCATTCTGCCTTTATAGGTGTAGATAAAATAAGAGTGGTAAAATACTTAGTAGGAAGGAAGGAGACTGCATAGCATGTGGCAGAACAGAGATTAAAGAAATACCTCTATGTCAAGACCCCCATACTTGAGCTGAGACTGGTGTGGAAAGAATCCTCCAGTGCAATCAGACATGGCTGTTGCTGCACAACTAGGCATTTCTCAGCACTTCAGGGTCTAGCCAGAACCATCTCTTGTAGCCTGTCAAGGGTCAGAAACATTGGATAGGTGAAGAATTAAGCTCTTGGGAAATCTGTTCAATCAAATGTAAGTTTGAAAAGAGAGAGAAAAAATCTTATATAAAAACTCTTTATTGGCGACAGAGGGCACAAGCTGTAGAGGTGAGATATTTTATTTTGCTGTATACTGTCTGTAAAGCAATCTCTTCTCTTAGAAAACGATGTTTCTATTGGACTCTGAGCTATTTGTCATTCTGGGCCCCAAACAGAATATTTTTTATAAGAACATCAGAAATGCCATGCTGGATCAAACCAATGGTCCCTTTAGTCCCATGTTTGCCTTTGAAAGTGGTACCAAGAGAGGGTTCACGAGAGGACACAGATGCTCTATTTTAGTGGCTTTAAAACATTTTTGACTGTGGCTCATAGTTAGAAATAGAGATCACATTGTAATCCAGTTCTCATATTCACACACATGCACAAAACACACCTCTACATACTTATGTATATAAAACTAACACTTTGTATTCTATTCTCTCTCTTTTTTTTCTTTTATCTACTGGCCCCAACCCACTGAACTGATTCCATGACCCAATAATAGAATCACAACTCAAAGCTTAAAAAACCTTGCTCTACTTGCTGTCAGCCTCAAAGGCTAGGGATAGGTCTCTAACGCTCCTATTTCTTTTTTAATTTTTTAAATTATACTCTAAGTTCTTGGATACGTGTGAAGAACGTGCAGATTTGTTACATAGGTATACACATGCCACAGTGGTTTGCTGCACCAATCAACCTGTCATCTATATTAGGCATTTCTCCTAATGCTATCCCTCCCCTAGCCCCCCATGCCCCCGACAGGCCCCAGTGTGTGATGTTCCACTCCCTGCGTCCATGTGTTCTCATTGTTCGACTCTCACTAATGAGTGAGAACATGTGGTAACACTCCTATTTCTATTTAACCCAGTGAGAGTCTAATACTCATGAATTTACCTAAAGCTATGCCAGGGTGAATACTCACAATATGAAGCAAAACTGACTCTTACTTGTATTCTGTAGTGTATTTCATAAGATCCATGGAATCAAAACATCAAGGTGAAGAAAAGTAGACTTGGATTTCTTTCTCTTCCTCAGAGTTTCCATCTCTATGGCAGAGAGGCTACAGAAAGAAGCTTACACTGGATTATACTTTGTTAGAGTGAGAGACATTGAACATTTCTAGAGGGTTGATGGATGTTTATGACAAGGGCCTTTAGGTGCTGATTTATCAAATATATATTGTGTCATTGGTTGTATTTCTCATATATAGCCACATAACAGTGCTCCATCTTACATGATTTCTTCCATGTGATCTCCCCACATCCCGTTAAGAGACATTGAACTTGATAGACTCAGCTACTGTTTTGACTAATAATGTGTGGAGGAAACAACCAATGCCAGTTCTAGGGATAGCCCTTAAGTGGCCTGGCAGCGCCCACTTTCTGCCTGTGGGAGACCAGCCACCAGGTAAGAAGTATAACTACTCAGAAATAATCATGTGGGAACTCCAGGCTATGTTAAGAGGCCCTGGAGGATGAGATGTCATGTGGAGAGACAGAAAGAAGCCAAGGAGCACCAAAATGCCCATGTGTAAGGAGATCCTACACTCTCAACTATAGGGACCAACCGTCCAGTAAAATTCTCCCTGAATTCTTGACCTATAAAATTTTAAATAAAACAATGTATTTTTATTTTAAGTATCTAGGCTGTGGGATGACTTGCTCTGAAAAAATAGATTATTAAAACAATTATCCATATCATGTAAATCTGAAGTTCTATGGACTAACAAAAAAGATTGAATTTTGTGATTTACTTTTGAGTTTCAATAGTTTTATTTCCCAGTAACAAAATGAATCTGGGTAAGGTAATTATCTAAGCTAAAATATGAATTGTGTATTCAAAAGACAGTATGTAATTTTTAATGTCGTTCTCTTTTCACCAATATTTATACTTCACTAGTACCTATCCATTATTTTCTCTCTCTTTCTGTTTTCCTATTGGTACATAGTATGTGTTAAGCAGTTTTCTGGGCATTGAGAAATACAGAAGTTAATGAGAGACCATCCTTGACCTGGATTGAACCAATTTATAACAAAATGTACAAGTAGAGATCATTTTGTTACATTAGGATCAAGAGAGTTACTCAAGAAGACTTCACAGAGATGACTTTTAAGCTGGAATTTGGGAAATGAGTAGGTCAGGAAGAAGAGTTGGAGAGGAAACATGATACAGAAAACAAAATAATGGAATTCCAAACAGAGAAGGTAGGCTAGTCAAAGGCAAAAAGAAATGAAGGTGTGGTGGACTGGATGTAGTCCTAGGGGTGTATGATCAGTGATCATACAGGAATAGAGAAGCTTTGCATGCTATGGATCATATTATAAAATGCTTTGGATGCCATGCTAGGAAATCTAGACTCAAACCATCAAGTAACAAGAAACAAGGTAATATTTTATCTACTTTCTATTTTTCAAGACAGAGTCTCCCTAGGCTGGAGTGCAATGGTGCAATCTCAGCTCACTGAAACCTGCACCTCCCGGGTTTAAGCAATTCTGCCTCAGCCTCCTGAGTAGTTGGGATTTCAGGCATGCGCTACCACACCCAGCTAATTTTATATTTTTAGTAGACATTGGTTTTCACCATGTTAGCCAGGCCACTCCTGAACTCCTGACCTCAGGTAATCCGCCAGCCTTAACCGCCCAAAGTGCTGGGATTATAGGCATGAGCCACTGTGCCCAGCCCCAGGTAATATTTTAAAGTAGAAATGTGTTCTGAGCACTTTCATGTTAAGGAAGAATTCCAGCAGAGGAATGCACAATGCAAGCATGCACAAGAAGCACAATGCAAGCATGAGGTTCCCTCCCCCACAGACTGAACTAATTTTCAACAAATAAAAGCAAACCAATGGCAATTGCTTCCTTTACTTGTTGGCCTTATCAAGATGGAGGGAGAGCAGCCACTTCCTAGGATTATCACTGGCCTATTTGTGTCATATACCAAGAAACAGATTTTTCAAGAAAAAAAGAAAACAGTTAACCAAAATTACAGCAGCTCAGAGTGGGGAAAGCTTGCACTGGGGATATATATTTTGAACACTAGGATATTACACTTGATCCTCATATCTAAGACCATATTTCTATCACAGCTTACAAAGCAAAACACATAAATCACTTGCAGAGATATCTTTCTAAGGTAGGCTTAGGCTTCTTTTTTCCTCCTATAACACAGGATTTAGCTTTGGAATTTACACTTCCCTAACATTAGAGAACAACTTTTAGCAAAGACAGGGTTCAAGATTTTTGGTTTTTCAGGAGCTAATCTTATTATTACTTCAGTACAGCATCTAAGCAAAGAAAAAGCAACCAGACCAGATTGCCTGTGGCTAAATACTTTAACACAAATGGACATCATAGCCCAAGGAATCCTGCTAGAAACAAAAAGGCAGGAAAGAATCTTAACCTCTTCACGTGCAAACCTCATGGGAGTGACATGAGAAAATAAAATTCTCCTTGGTGGTCTATAATGTTTTATTATGATGACCCAATCTCCAGGGCTATTTAAAATTCTGGACTCAGGTTCCCTGAATTCTGATTCCCTTCTTATCAAAATCACTATCCCAATGTTAACTGCACTTCCCTGGAGGCAGAAAACATCAACTCACCATATTTATAGCTGGTGCATAATTACTATATGCAATATTTATCTGGTTGTTCATCTGTTTTCATGTCTTCTAACTGGTAAGGTTGTCAATAGGCAAGTTTCTCAGCATCTTGTATAGGAATATGTCATTCACTGGATATTTTATCTACTTGGTCTACTTGGCTCATTCCTTGAGTTTCTTAAAGGAGTGGCCCATATTTACCAGGCTTTTATGAGAAGTTCCTCATGCTTCCTATTTAGACCCCCACAGGACCTTTAGTTCTATCTAATTATTTCAATCAATTATTCTGTTACCTAACTTATTCAGAGCACCTTTCATCATAAAATAACAGGGCAATTCCAGGCTACTTGAATTGATGTATAGAATGAGCACTTTGCTATCCTTTAAATACTCCATCAAACCCCATGTATTTCAGCATTCTAAATTGTAAAAGTGCCATCTCCATCCTGCTTAAAAATTCTAATCTCTGTGTGTATGAGAGTGCAAGAGAGGAGCCAGACAAGATTTTCCTAGATTCCATCCCTCTTCTACAATGAGCCAATTGGAATATCCAACTTGTGAGTAGAGTTCTAAGCTGTTCAGCATGGTAGCCTCTTCTTGGTTCCCCAATTCTACCACCTCCTGGGTGTTAGCAGGTAAAATCCAAATTAAGCCTTAGAGCAAGTATGTGGCTCAAGACTAGGAAGAGACATGATTGTAAAGCTAACCTGCTTAACTCATTACCATGTCAGAAATGTAAAACATTTTCTTCAACTTCCTTATTTTCCAAAGTATTTGTCCAGGGGCGATTTTGACATTCTAGGTTGACACTGATTCGCCACTGATCAACAGCAACAAGAGTGGCTATATTCTCGAGGGTTTTCTGGCTTCACCCAAATTACAACTATCAACTTCCATTTAAGCTGTCACTGTCTTATCTAACAGAAAAGATCTAAGGTATTTGATGGAGAAACATTTTTTCAAGTTTTCTTTCATCCATTGCAAATTTTTCAGGGTAGAAATTCTGACCTTTATATTTTTTTCCCCAGTGCGCCTAGCAGAATGATGGAAAAATAGCAGACAGACAATCACTAATTTTGGGAGAGTCAATCTTATAAGATGTACCTTTGGAAAATACTGATTTTGTTTTCCTTGAACATAGTTTTGAATTTCTGTCTCTCTATGTCTATGTCTACTTTATTCATTTCTTTTTGTTCCCTCACCCTGCTTCCCTTTCCTTTTAAAATTTCTTATGAGTCACAAGCCTCCTTTGCTTTCTCCCTCTTAATTTAAATCTGAGGAGCACTTCTCTGAATAAAGGCAACCCTCTTCCTTTGAGTCAGCCTTAATCCCTGGTGGCCCAGGCCCCTACCCTCTACTTTGCCCCTCCTGTTGTGGATGCTATGGAGATGGTCTCCCTGCAGTGCCAGAGATTGCCCTTGTGGGTTTCAGCCTCCTACTCTTGGCATCTGTCAGTTGTCGCTCTCAGCAACCATCTCTTCTCTGCTATATCCACCCCTTTTCACTATCAGTGAGAATGACAAAATCCCCAGCTCTTTATTCCCTGCTGTTGGCAATCAAATTAGGAGCCAGAGTTTCCCTAGTTACTCTGAGAAAGAATAAGTGCTAACAGCTGTGTGTGGGCCAGACACCAACTAATAATCCATAGATTTCTTCGAGAATGCCCTATTCTGCTTAGATTGGCCACTACTTTCAATCCAAAGGGATAAAGATTGATATGTATTTACCTCCCTCCTGCCACTCACAGAGAAAAAAAGGTCCAGTGTTCTTTTATATTATTACTGTTATGAGTTGATTTGCTAAATGGTAAGTAGAGAGGTGGAAGATGAAAGTCCAGAGCACTCTTGGTATTTATAGCCATGTCAGGGCTTTATTTATTACTACTCCCTCTTCTCAGATCCATTTAAACAACCTGTAAATTGTCAGTGGTGTCCATGGAAACAAATTGGCAAAATGGACAGTGCACTTAAAACAAAAGGAGAGAATGCAAAGGACCAAAAGGAACTTGTGAAAAAATAAAACCAGGTTCCTTTCTAAAATCACAGAGATGTCACTGTCATTACACTTATGATTTCAAAAGGTAGAAATCAGGACCAGTTTTCCCTCCAGTACATACATTACTCCTCCGGGGAAGCTGGCTATGGCTGGTCAAGCAGGGCAGGACTGGCAGGCAAACCACAGGAATCCGGAATTTTTGTCCTGGGTGTCTCTTCTTTCCGTCTTTTCTGTCCCTGTCTCCTCTTTGTCTCTTACTCCCTCTCTGGCACCCAGTGTTCAAATTCTCCCCAGAGAGGTTTCTTGATAACTAACTTTGGGGTTTAGGCAGAGACTAAATGACTGAGCATTGGTCATGGATGCTGAGAAAGGATTCCGTAACAAAAAGGAAAGTCAACTTTTTTAGCTTCAAGTTTTCTTCTAACAATCTTTGATTTGTTAGCAGTTGCACTAAAGTGTTAAGGATTTAATGCACTGCCCCTCACATTTCTACTATCTAAAAAATCTTTAGGGGCAAGCACCTAAAAAAATTATTAAAGTAACACTATGTTCTGCGTGCTTTATGTCCAAACCTAGCTAAGCCCAAAGGAGACACCAAGAAAACAGCCTTGCTACAAAACCTGTTGGGTAGCGGGGATGGAAACCCACTCATTTGTTTCTTCTGTATGTCTCTATTGAGCTCCTTTCTGTCATTTAAGAGCAAGTTGGTGCATGATAGAAGACTGGCAGGATGCAAAGAATAAATAAAAATAAATAAGAGATATTTTTATCATCAGAGTGGAAAAACATATAATTATCATAATAATAGCTAAGATTTAGCGAGCATATTTTCACTTGCCGGACACCACTCTAAGTGCTTTGAATCGTAAACTAATTTAATACCCACAACAACCTGTGCCTCTTCTCAGATCCACTTAAACAAGCTATAAATTTTCAGTGGTTTCTATGGGAACAAATTGGCAAAATGGACAGTGCACTTAAAAAAAAATAAAGGGAGAGAATGCAGAAGACAAAAAAGACCTTGTCAAAAATAAAATTGGTTTCATTTCTAGAATCACACATAATTCATAGGCAACGCAGTTATGTTTTCAAAGATAGAAACAAGGACCAATTTCCCTCCAGCACATATATTCATCTCTTCTCTAGGAAAACTGAGCAAGGCTGGTCAAGGAAGCAGGACAGACCTCCAAGAAAACCCTCAGGGTCTGGAATTTTCCCCTTGGGTGTCGCTTGTTTCTACATCTTCTGTGCCTTCTTTCTCTTTTCATATCTCTCTCACTTCCATTGCGGTAGGTTGGTTTGATTATCCACATTTTAGAAAGGAAAAAACTGGGACACAGAGAGGTTGAGGAACTTTCCTAACATGACACAGCTAGTAAATGGCACAGCTACAGTTTGAACCTAGGCAGCCTGGTACCATCATCCACCTACTTAACCATGGTATGGTACTCCCTAAAAAGTCACAAATCCCCATGCCATAAAGGTGCTCTGAAAGTGCCATACGAGCCCAGGGACAAAAGCAATTTTTTTCTGCTTGTAGAGTTAGAAAGCAAACTGGAGAATAATTGGCCTTTAAGCTGAATTTTGAGATATGTAGACATTCACAAGGCAGGAAAAAGCATTTCACAGAAAACCAACAGCACATGCATAATATAGAATGACATGTTAAACAAATGACAGATGCTTTGATGTGGGTGAAGGTTCAGATGTGCGTGTTTGGAGGAAGGATACTCTGATAAGTTTAGTAGTGGTGAATTTGTGAAAGAACGTTTACTTAGGCTTCTTACACCTAGTTAGATTAGATGCATCCTTTGAGTTCTTTGAGAAAACCTTCCCCATCCCATTTCCGAGGCTGACTTCCATAATCCTAGAGTAATTCCGAGCATTCCTATATTTTAACAGCATACTATATTACAATTGTTAGTTTACTAACTTGTCTTACTACTGGTCTGTGCTGTCCTTAAAGGCAGAAAATGAATTTTTATGCTGTATACATCTAGTTCTTTGAACCATGACTACCACGTAATAAACGCTCACTATCACCTATATTCTATTCTGTCTTCTACTCAAGGATTTCATCCTTCATCCTTAGAAGTATTCCATCCTTCTTCTGCATCATAATTTTCCTTTCATTGGATTATTCTCATCAACTAGAAATGTGTCCTTGTTTCTTTTTTATTAAAAAAATTGACCCTATGTCCCACTCTAGCTATCATACAACACTATTTATCTTTTTAGTTTCACAGCAGTATGTCTTTAAAAGTTTTTAATCCTTGATTTCTTGACTTCCTCATTTCCACTGTCTTTTTGACCCAGTTCAAGGAGGCTACTATTCCCACCTACCTCTCCACAGAAACTGCTCTTATTGTAATACAATTCCTAATAATCTTCATCTTGCCAGAATCAAAAGCCACTTATCTATCTTCATCTTGCTCAACTAATCCCTCCCTCTTGAAACACTCTTTTATCTTTGCTTTTATGATACCATATTCACCCGAATGCCCTAAGGTTTGGTCTTGATCCCACTGTCTTCTCTCTCTACACCCCAGAATACACTATTGATTTCTTCCTTCAAAATTGTCCCTTCCTTGTTGTCCATCTCAGTCAATGGCCCCATCATCAGCATAGTTACTCCATCCAAAAACCAAGATGCCATTCTTTTACAGTTTTTTGGAGGTAAGAGGTTCAGTCTGTACATACATTCCACTGACAAGTCTCATTGACTCTATCTCCAAACTGCCTGGAATCTATCCACTTCTCTCTATTGTTCCTGCTACCTCACTGGTACATACCATCACCATCTAGCTCAGAATATGGCAAGTTCCTCCTATCCCCCCATTTTTGTTCTTATCTCTTCAAGTACATTTTCCACATACCAACCAGAGTAATCATATTTTTCTTACTTTTTAAACCTTTATTTTGTCTGGAAATAAAACACATATATCATAAGTACATAAAACATAAATGTTCAGCTCAATGAATTAATATAAAGCAAACATCCATAGAACCACCCTCAAGTTCAAAAGTTAGACTCTTCCCAATATAAAAAATTTAAACATGCTCCTCCCCAATCCCAACCATCTCCCTCTCTCCTACAGGTAACCACTATCTTGACAGTGGGCAGTAATACATTGCTAGCTTTTATTTATACTTTTAGCATTTAATTATGCCTCTGCCAACTGAAATAAAATTACACAGTGAAATAAAATACAGTATGCATTGCTTTAGCATAAGAATCATGAATATTATTATCTGTAATTATAATTTATTTTCATTGCTTTGTAATATTCTATAATATTCCATTGTGTATGTCACAATTTATTCATTGCATTGTTGGTGGAACTTTGAGTGTTTTCAGATTGGGATCACAGCAAATAATACCTGCTTTGAATATTCCTGCATGTGTCTCTTCGTAGACTTGCACGAATATTTTTCTTGGATACACATTTAGCAGTAGACATTATGTGTATCTTCAACCCTAATGAATATGATTTCCAAACTCCTTTCCAAAGCTATTTTTCCACATTGCAAAATAGCACAATGAACACCTGTCCTTTCACCTCGACTCACCAATTAAAAACATTTTTCCATATTTGCACTGTCTCTCACAGTAACAATGTGTTTTCTTATAATTATTACTATATATTTTTACTTATTGTCCATTCATCATTTTGATGAACCATTTTAGATTTAGTTGCAAACATCATAATCCTTCAACTTTAAATATATCAGCATACATATCAAGAGAGCAAAGACACTTTCCAACGTGTCACATTTTCTTATCAAATTCAGGACATTTAACATAAATAAAATATAATTAACTAATACAGTGCTGCCGAAACTTTAATTTACATACAAACCATTTGGGGATCTTGTAAAAATATGCAAATGATCCACAAGGTCTGGACTGGTGCCTGTGATTATGCTCATAGTTTAACAAGCTCACAGGTGAGGCATATCCCCAGACGGTACTATGAGTAGCAAGTATCTCATGTACATACTCAAATATTTGCAATGGTATAATGGTATCCTTCATAACACTTTTTCTTCTGATCCAGAATTAGTCCCAGATCAAACGGTACATTTAGTTGTCATGTTCACCTTTATTATTGAAGGATATGTCACAGGGTTAAAATGTTAGGTTTCCGGTTATTTTCTTCCACCATTTTAAAGATATTACTTCATTGCCTTGTTCTAATTTTCAAAAGCTGCAATGCTTTTGAGAGATGAGCTTTCAGTCAAAATATTGCTCTTTTGAAGGAAATATTTTGCCCCACTTCTGGATATTTTTAAGATGATATCTTCTATTGTTTTCTGTAATTTCACTGTAATTTGTCTAGGTATTTTAAAAATTTATTTTGCTATAGTTTTGTTGAAGTTTTTCAATCTGTGGATGGAGGTCTTTCATCAATTTTGGAGAATTTTTAGACATTAGCACTTTAAATATATCTGGTTGTACTATTCTTTCTTCCCTCTGTGTCAAGCATGTATTAGACCCTACTGCATCATCTTTCTCTTACCCACTCTGCTGAATTTTCCATTTTTTTGTCTTTGTACTTCTTTATAGATATTTTATTCAGTCTATATCACATTCCACTAATTTTCTCTATTTATGTTTAATACACTCTTAAGCAAAATTATAAATTCAGTGGATTTGTTTATTACATTTCCCTTTTAAGAATTTATACTGGATTATTTTCCAATATGCTGTGTCACTTTTCAGAGTTTTGAGTTTCCAGGTTGCTTTGTGTTTTATTTTCAGTGAGATGGCTAGGCTGAACTACCAGTTCCAATATTTGGAATCTAAATAATCTTAAAATATATATACATATATGTGTATGTGTGTGTGTGTATATATATATATACATAAACACACACACACATATACACACACATACTGGGATTAAAATTTGAAGACCAAACAATAGGTATCAAATACAAAAGTGAGGTAACAAAGGACCTGATTTTTCAAAGAAGATTCTAGAAAGCCAGCTGGTCTACAAGGAAGAAAAAAACATTTTGCACAAAATGCAACAAAGCAATTGATTTTTGAGGAGAGAGGCTTAATTTCAAAACTAGAGAAGCAATCTATGAGACTAGTCAGAATTCGAGAAACATTCTCTGCAGCTAGAAAATACAGAGGAAGGATGCTTAGTCTGAAAGAGTCCAAAGATGAGAGGCCAGCTAAAGCATCTCATGGGAGAAGAGTAAAATTCTTAACGGAGTAACTACTATTCCCCCAATGATGGTCAAAGATGCATGAATCCTGGGGGCCAGACATGGAACTATGGTGAAAATTTGAGCCTGTGATCATGTTTTAAATGATTCTGGGTCAAAAGATTTGCTTCTGAGGCAATGGCATTTCAACAGAGGGTCTAGAGTGGACTGCTGGAAAAAAAAAAAAAACAACACAGAGAAAAACAACAACAAAAAACAGAAACTGAAGGGCATTTAGAGAAGCAAGTTAAAGAAGAGGATCGAGTCAAGTAGCATCTAGAGAACCCACAAATGCCATTAGAGAGTTGGCTGCCATTAGATAATTGACTTTATGCATCTTTCAGGCTTAGGAAAGCAAAGCTATCTTCTTATACCAGTCAGGTAACAACTTCTAGTTCCACTATTTCTCTTCTTTCATCCACTACCCCAAAGAAGTCAGTAACAGCATCTAGCAAGTAGGAGAAAAGGTGAGCAAGTAAGAAGGTGAATCGGAGGACAGGCAAGGTGGCCCACACCTGTAAATCCCAGCACTTTGCGAGGCCAAGGCAGGTGGATCACCTGAAGTCAGGAGTTTGACACCAGCCTGGCTAACATGGTGAAACCCTGTTTCTACTAGAAGTACAAAAAATAAAATTAGGCATGTTGGCATGCTCCTGTAATTCCAGCTACTCAGGAGGCTGATGCGGGAGAACCACTTGAATCCAGGAGGCGGAGGTTGCAGTGAGCGGAGATCATGCTATTGCACTCAAACTTGTGCAACAAGAGTGAAGCTCCATCTCAAGAAAAAGAAGGAAAAAAAGGTGAATCTGATTGCACTCTGCTCCTTGAAGGCAGGAAGCTTAGCTGCAGATGAAATGGGAGAAGCATTTCCATTAAAGTCTTGCTTAAGATACTGGGATAGATATTCTGGTTTCTGTATTGAGTTTATATCTGTGACTTAAGGAAACCATAGGACTTTCTATTACCTGTAAGTACCCAGATAATTCATAGAGGATGGCTAAGATGTTTATTCAAAAGAGGAGAAAGAAATTTTCAGCAAATTAATTTTAAGGGGTCAATGAGGAGTAAAAAACACAGTTGAGTTTTATATGATATTCTACTTTTCTGAGTCAGAAAAAAAATCACAGCAGAGTTTTAGTAAGATGGTTCCAGAAAGAGAATGGAGAAGAAGTTGGAGTGAGGAAAAGCCTGGAAAGCCCCTATTAAAGGATTCTACGTCAGATGAGTAGATTGCAAAAATTTCCTCCCATTCTGTAGGTTGCCTGCTCACTCTGATGGTAGTTTCTTTTGCTGTGCAGAAGCTCTTTAGTTTAATTAGATTCCATTTGTCCATTTTGGCTTTTGTTGCCATTGCTTTTGGTGTTTTAGACATGAAGTCTAGAACATAGGCCCATGCCTATGTTCTGAATGGTATTGCCTAGGTTTTCTTCTAGGGTTTTTATGGTTTTAGGTCTAACATTTAAGTCTCTAATCCATATTGAATTAATTTTTGTACAAGGTGTAAGGAAGGGATCCAGTTTCAGCTTTCTACATCTGCCTAGCCAGTTTTCCTAGAACCATTTAATAAATAGTGAATCATTTCCCCATTTCTTGTTTTTGTCAGGTTTGTCAAAGATCCGATGGTTGTAGATGTGTGGTATTATTTCTGAGGGCTCTGTTCTGTTCCATTGGTCTATATCTCTGTTTTGGTACCAGTACCATGCTGTTTTGGTTACTGGAGCCTTGTAGTATAGTTTGAAGTCAGGTAGTGTGATGCCTCCAGTTTTGTTCTTTTGGCATAGGATTGTGTTGGCAATGCAGGCTTTTTTGGTTCCATATGAACTTTAAAGTAGTTTTTTCCAATTCTGTGAAGAAAGTCATTGGTAGCTTAATGGGGATGGCATTGAATCTACAAATTACCTTGGGTTGTATGGTCATTTTCACGACATTGGTTCTTCCTATCCATGAGCATGGAATATTCTTCCATTTGTTTGTGTCCTATTTTATTTCATTGAGCAGTGGTTTGTAGTTCTCCTTGAAGAGATCCTTCACATTCCTTGTAAGTTGGATTCCTAGGTAATTTATTCCCTTTGAAGCAATTGTGAATGGGAATAATTCCACGTGAGATAGTGAGAAAATGGTGATATTTCAAGCTATGGGGTACCTGGAGGCAAGAAGTGTTTCCATCACTCCCGTAACAACTGTGGGGATGTGAAAAGAGAAAAAATAATTAGTCAAAAGTCTTTAATGTTTATTTCACCTCTGTAGTTGACTCTTAGTGCTGCTTTCAATTAATTGTTAACCTTGTTAACTGTTAACTCACTTTCCTCATCTCTAAAATGGACAAATAATATTTGATAAATTAATGTAATAAAATATGTAATGATGTGTGAACTCACCATAAGTGAATGAATGATTAGGTTACCTAAAAGAAAGAATGAATAAATGAATGAATGAAACGCCCAGCTCCAGAGTAAAAGCAAGAAGCTCTCCGTCTCTAAAACACCATCCAAATGCTTCCTCAGAGCTGAACTTCCCATGTAAACGTTTCAGTGTGTGTGTGTGTGTGTGTGTGTGTGTGTGTTTTCTCCTGATAATCAAAGTGGTGTTTAAATATTCAATAGATGGCTTTAGTACCTTAAGTACTCATCTGGAGATTACACCTAGACTGGCAAACCTGTTGGGGTAAGTGATCCTACTTGCTATTCAGTTTAGTGTTTACCAGCAAGCATTCAGTCAGAGCCCTGTGCTAAAGGCTGCTGGCAAATCTTCCCGTGATGGTTGAGTTGAAATGAATACCAAGGCAGTGTCAGCTTCTGGCTTTCATTAGATTCTCTTTGACTGAGGCGAATATTAAAACAAAGCCACCTGATAGAGTCATCTTGGATTCCTGCAGGAAGGGACTGAAGGTGCTGGAAGCAAAATGAAGTACGGGTGGGAAAGCATAATAAGTTCTGCAATTTACAAGTGTTAATATGAAAAATCAGAATGTGAACCTCACTGGAAAGAATCTATAGGCTATTTATCTACTCAAAGTGACCTTGTAATCTATCAGTCATTAAAATGATAGCAAAGAACATGAATGCCACCCTGTGGCTACCAGTAGAAATTATATTTAATATAACATAATTTTACATAATTAGAGGATAATGGGAATGTGATTAAAAGAAATCATACAGATGCCAGGAGAAAGAGGGACAGCCAGATAAACAGTTATCACAGCTAATATATGACTCAGGGAGGCATTACCTAAAATACTAAGGAAAAAAACTCACTAAAGTCTCCTCTAAAAAAAGTAAGCAAAAAGAAAAAAAATCCGATTATAGATGCATAAAGCTTTAGACAGAGGCAAAAATGGATTTCTGGCAATAACACCAGATTTAAGAACAGAGAAGGAAAGGTATGCTTTATGGTATTCTTCTCAGTAAGCACACTAGGATTATGTGAGACCCACACATATGCACAAAGATGTTTATTCCTATATGTCCAAGTACACAAATTGTGCATATTCCAATTTACATGTACATTAATATACTCATTTAATCTTCATGTGGGATTTTTCTGCATCTGACTACTGCAAAACAATTGATGATTCTGTTCATTTAATCAACAAATTTTCCTGGAATACCAGCTTTGAGCTGTATACTGTCCTTAGTTCTGGGGCTACAAAAAAAAGTTCATACCCTCATTGAGATTATATTCACAGGCTGGAAAATATGTATATTTTTAATATATATATTTAATAAATATATTTATTTATTAAATAAAAATTTATAAAATATAATAAAACATATAAAATAATAAAATATGATAAATAAATAAAATATAATAAATAAAAATAAAATTTATTAAATATTAAAATATTTAATAAAAATATAAATATATGCCCTTCCAAAATCCATATATATATGTCAGGTGTTGAACATATACAGAAAAAATAAAACAATATAACTGGAATGGTGAATGTTGAGGGGTGGAGGAGAAAGGAGAGTTTCTTTAATAAAAGATATTTGAAAACCCAAAGGGCATTGTGAGGGAGCAAGCCGTGTATATAAGGAGAAAGGAAACTTCCAGACAAACAAGAGTGCAGTGCAAAGACTTGGTGTGTTTGAGGAACAATGAGCAGCACCCCCTCCCTGCCACCCACCACATAGGGCACAGAGCAAGTGAATAGAAGAATGTTTGGGGATGAGGAAGGAGAGGCAAAGCAATGGCAGTGGCAGAGGAGCTGGGCACAGAGAGCCTTGTAGACAATTTTGACGACTTTGGCTTTTACTGGCAATTAGAGCTCTTTGATGTGCTCTGGTTTAAAATAATCAGTCTGACTTCAGTCTGGAAAAAGGACTACAAGGGCAAAAGGAAGGAAGGTCTTTTAATAGTCCAGCAAATGATGGCAATGACTTGGTTCAAGGTAGTAGCAATGAATGTGGTAAAAGTGATTGGATTTTAGACAGACAGTAAAGGTAGAATCAAGCCATTTATATTTAGATTCAATATAGTGGCCAAAAAAGGAGAAGAGTCGAGAGCTTTGGTCTGAGTAATCAGAAGAATGTAGTTGTCATTCACAGATTTGAGAAAGATTATGAGAGAAGCATGTT
This sequence comes from Macaca thibetana thibetana, assembly GCF_024542745.1. Classification (NCBI taxonomy): domain Eukaryota; kingdom Metazoa; phylum Chordata; class Mammalia; order Primates; family Cercopithecidae; genus Macaca; species Macaca thibetana. Next base: position 57,835,605 of record NC_065590.1, read on the forward strand.
CAGGTGAGGAAATATGGGAGTTCCACTTTGAACATCCTAAGCTATGAACATTTGTTAGTTATTCAAATAGAGGTCTTTGGTTGAAAAGTAGTGTTACTAGATTTATCAAATGAAATAAAGGATACCCAGTTAAATCTGAATGTCAGATAAACAATGAAGAATCTTTTAGCATAAGTAAATACAATGTTTGTGACATACATTAAAAATAATGTTCATCAGAAATTCAAATTTCACTGAGCATCTTACATTTCACCTGACAACACTAGTCAAAGGGCATTTGGGTTAAAAGTCTGAAGTTCAGGGGAGATTTCTGGATGGATGGGGATAAAAATTTAGGAGGCATCGTAATATGATGGATTTTAAAACTGAGACTGAGATTACCTAGGGATGAATATGGAAAGAAAAGAGATGAGAGCTGTGGGTATACTTTGGACATCCATAAATAAATCACTCAGTACAGTTGTCAGACTTCAAACCATCCAAAACTTTATTAGTCTTTGAACAGGCATTACAGAGTTATCTGCACCTGGATCTTTCAGAAGCAGAGAGAGGCCAGTTCTAAAGCTGCATTTCTCTCGATGTATCTGTAGTAATGCTTCTTCCCACATGTTATCCCTTCTATCACACCATGAGGTTTTGTAAAAGACACGGACAAATAGGCAGACTTCTCAATATCAAGATCTGAAGGGAAGAAATCTCATACCCTGTGTCCTGGGTCACCATAGTAACATAAGTTCTAACATTGTTAATCTATTTTCAAATTCCATTTCCAAGGTGAGCAAAATCAATACGGGAGAAGAAATACTAGGCCAGTGAAGGCCAGTGAAATATTTAAGTTTTAATGCCATGCCAGTGTTTCCAACTTTAAGAGAAAGAGTATGGAGGTTTGCGTTGATCTCTATTTTATTTCACTCAGAAATAGTTTAGATTTCTAAAGGGAAGAACAGAGAATCATCTGGAGATTAACAGGCAGTTAATCTGTAATAAATGAAGAAGACTATATGATACAATGGCTGTAAGGAACTGGAGATTTATTTCTGTACATAGACTGTAAGAGTACTTGGCTATTTGACCAGTCTTGCCTCTCTACCTGCATTAACTCTCATCCTTCTTTCCTAAGTCATTGAACTGTCCAGTCAGATTCTTCCTTGTGTCCTTTTATAAGCTCATCAGAGTGGTATGACCGACAGGTCACGGAGGGTTGTTTTGAAAATTCTGCCTTTGGTGTCAGATCGATCATGATACGAATCTTGGTTCTGCCCTTCCAAAATGCATGTAACTAACCTCTCTAAGATTTTTTTTCTTCTGCAAAATGGGGGTACTGAGATGATATCTCTCATGTAAGAATTTCGTAAGAATGAACTGAGATATACATGTTAATCTTTGCCTAGAGAACCTGTCTTATAAAAAGTGCTCATATGTGTTTGATACCACTTTTGCAATCATTAATGCTATACAGGCAATGCGTATGAGCAAAAAACAGTCCAACAGTATTCAACACATAATCAACTAGGAGAAAAATAAAAGAAAAAGAGATCACCCATATTTTCCATTTATTTCCTCTTATTTCCTCCCAAGATCTTTGCTTTGTAATGCACAGTAAATTCGCCTTTCATGAAATAACCGTGGGTAACCACTGCTGCCTTTACAGAGGTTACAGCTGCCACTCAGGACCTCTGCCACAGTTTCAGAGGCATATCTAGAATTATCTACCCCACTAGGCATTCTAATATTATACTCTGATAACATCAGTTTTCAGAACTAAATTGTAGAAAAAATATAATTAATAAAAAGCATATAATATGTAAACTTTAAATCTGAAGATTGCAAATCACAGTTAAATCACTAACCTTTGTTTTCATCATGAGACCATATGTAATATTTGGAGTGAGTGGTGAAATGGGATTTGGGGAGAGAGACCCTGTAATTTTCAGAGCTTGGGCTTCCCTACTGTCAGTGGATATCTTCTCAACAGCCAGAACTCCATTTCTGCAGGAAGTTATTTCCTAGAGAAAAGGCTCTGGAATCCTCTTGGTATCCCTTCTCTCTTTCCTACCTGGCCCAGGTCACAATCTCTTCCTTTCTCATCCTTCTCTCTTCCAAGGAATGGTCTGCATTGCTTTCTCTTTCCCCAAGCACTGAAATGCCACAAACATGTTCACTTGCAAACTGGGGATACAGTATTTACTCATGACTGTATCCTCTGTATCAAGCTCCTGAGCTGTATCATCTGGTGAGTCAGCATTCTAGGTTGCAGAATAAATGAAAACTTTATTATTCCATAATACCTATTAACAGGAAAACATAATGATATTATTTATCTTTGGGGAAGCAGAATGCATATAGTTTTGTTTACATATTAAAAGGTAAATATGGGCTGAGTGTGGTGAAACACACCTGTAATAACACTTTGGGAAGCTGAGGTGGGAGGATCACTTGAGCCTCGGAGTTCAAGACTGCAGTGAGTTGTGTTCATGCCATTGCATTGCAGCCTGGGTGAGAGACAGAGAGAAAGGGAGGAAAGAGAGAAAGAAAGAGAAGGTAAAAGAAAAGAAGGGAGGGAGGGGAAGGGGAAGGGGAAAGAGGAAAGGAAAGGGGGAATAAAGGGAAGGAGGGAGACAAGTATGAAGAAAAATAATAATTTGAGATGCTAGGCTGAACTATATGAAATTTCTGGCATTTCACCATTTCTGCCCTGTAAACACAGCAATAGCATATGGTTCAACCCGGTAGAAACATGTTATTTGTCTAAGTGAATATTGCCTCTGGAGGAGAAAAAAGTTTCAAGTGCTGGAACATTGAACTAGTATTTGCCATCAAAAAAGGTTCTATAAGCAAACAGTGTCACTGAAAGACACCCAAGGGTTTTTTAAAGACCTTTTTAATATTCAGGATTAAGAGACCTGAGCAAATGCCGTATCCCCATTTTGCAGGGGAAGTTTAAAGGGCCCCTAAAAAATAAATTGACCCACCATACTGCAAAACAGTGGCCAAAGTGTCCAATTCTTGGCACCAAAGTTGATGTTTTAGAATGCACACCTAGAGAATGAGAACATAGGTGGTAAACCATTGCAGAGATATAAAAGTTGTGAAAGAAAACGAATGATACCTAAGGGGGTAGCGAAGAGTAGAAGGGGTGTCTACTCACCAAACCTACAAACAGAAGTCAGTAATGGCTATAGTGACTAAAAGAAATTTCTCTCTAAATTTAGAAATCATCCAATTCAACTCACCAGATTCAAAACGTGTGTTCCTATGGCACTAGCCCTGTATGGCTGTCCCTTCTTCTCCCTTCAAAAACCATTCTCAGTGGGTAGATCTCTGCCTTATTACAGGGGTTTTGGTTTTTTATTTTTTGTTTTTAATCCCAAAGACTGCTGTAAGGAAGGAAGAAAAGAAAATCAATGAGTCACCATGAAAGGAAGAACAACAGGCTCAGTTCAGAGAAAGACTCTGAAGAGCCCTACTCTGTCTCTCTCATGGGAAAGACCAAGCTACCCTATGTGGGCCCAGTCAATCTATTACTCAAATTCATTCAGAACCTGGAACTTAAGGCAATGTATTCCTATTTGATGTTTCCGTTTTTAAAACATACTCTCAACCATATCATACTAGCCCCATGAAATAGGTAGGAAAGGTGATGCTATCCTCATGAATAGGAAAGATGCTTTATCTCTATATTGCTGATAAGGAAGCTGAAGCCCATGTATCTTCTCAAGATGTCACAAGGATTGCAAGAACTGTAACTAGAATCTGGGCCTTCTGACTGCTCAGTTTAAGAAATAATGTACTTTGGATCTAGAGAGATATGAGTGTCAACTCTGTAACTGATTGCTTCTGTAATCACCTAAGCCTCAGTTTTGTTAGCTGTAAAATTTGGTAATAGATTCTATTTCAGGTGGCAACAAACTGTGCTCAATTAGTTTCGGTCCTCTTTCTTTTTGAGCCTTGCTTCCCACTCCTGGGCCTGCCTCTCAAAGGGAGAGAATGACATTGTGGGAAACAGTAAAGTAAAATGACTAGATATTCAAAATGGTTCACCATGAGAAGCAGTGAAGAAAAAGGGTTTTCTGGGTCAGAGTTTCAATCTATAAGGATATCTTTTGAAGTTTTGGTACCTCCTAGACAATGTTATCCAAATAGCTTATTTCCACTGTGGTTTCAGTCTGAAGCTGACATCTTTAAGCTTGTTCATTTTCTCTTTTAAATGTGAATAATATGCTTTAACCTGGGGATTAAATATGCTGTAAAACCTAATTTAAAATAAAGATTACAATGTACTTCTCCTTATCCAAAGGAAGCAAAATATAAAAGAAGCTGCCCTAAAGGTTAATGGAAAAAGAAATTGTTATCTTGATTCTTTTACGTATTTAAAACATTTCAATTCAAACCTAAGTTGGATATTGGATTAACTTTAATGATAGATGATAATTTACTGAAAAACACAATGTGGTCATCTCTGAATTATCCTTATTTACAAATTGAACTAAAGAAACAAAAACTCCAAAACAGTAGATGCCTCGAAGTATTTTACTGTCATAAATGTCAGAATATGGATAAATGCAGTATGATTTGAGGAAACACAAACTATTTCTTCATGAACATATACATTTTTCAGGATGGTAAACAGAGTAGAGTATCAATTTACTACAATTTTTTTCATCACTTTAGCTGGTTGTCACCTCCACTCTAAATAAGACATTGAATGAATGGGACAGGGGAATAGTAGGTTTTAATGCAGCAACACTGATTTCCTAAAAATGTTCATTTCCTAGTGTTTTTGGACAGCATGAAAGTATGAGGTGGGGAAAAAGAGTCTAACAATAGCAAGCATTCTCTATAATGTTTTGTCTGAATATAACATTGTATTAACATGTGTAGGCTATTATTAAATGCTGTTTTTCTAACTTATTTATAAGCATATTTATTCATTTTTACATTCACTAAATATTTTGAGCACTGACTATTTGCCATGAACAGTGGAAGAGCTTAAGAGGGAGAAACGCTTATTTATTCATAGCTACTGTTCTCAAAGAGCTTACAAGGTAATTATATATAAACTTGTTTTAAAATAAGTTTACATAGTGGAAGTGGCATCAGGGAGTCACCAATTGGGTATTAAAAATTAATTGTAAGCATGTCAAACAATGAGACATTAGTTAAACAGGTTATAGTACATGTTGTGATGGAATGTGATAAAAAGCATTTTAAAAATTAGGTTCCTGAATTCTACTTAAGAGCAAAAACGATGTTCACAGTACACTAAATGAAAAATCAGGTTTAAAACACTGCATCAGTTATACGCTAACATTTGGTGGCTTAAAATAACAATATATTATATCTCATAATTTTTCAGTTGGCTAAGAAGTCATTCTGTGGGATTCTCATGGGATGAGTCATGCAGCGGTGCTATGCAATGCAGCCACAGGGCTACTCGAGGCCTGGCTCATCTGGGACAAGTGGGATGATTGGACTTTTCTATAAATGTGGTCTTTTATTCTCAAGAAAACCAGATCTGGAGCTGACCAAGTCTTCTGTTTGCTGATGCCCCATTGATTTAAACAAGTCACACGGCTCACCCCAGAGTCCATGTGGGAAGGGACACTCTGCCAGGGTATAGCATACATGGAGGGGTTGACACGTTGGAAAACGTATAATCTACCACAAATTGCATGCCCTTTATAATCATATCCTAGCACACATACATTCTCACGTATACAGTCTGAAAGAAATACACAAACATTATCTTTGAGAGGAGGAAGAGCGAGGTTACAAATATTTTTTTCTTCTTTTTTATTATACTTTCAGTTTTGGGGTACATGTGTACAACATGCAAGTTTGTTATGTAGGTACACATGTGTCGTGTTGCTTTGCTGCACCCATCAACTCGTCATTTATGTTAGGTATTTCTCCTAATGCTATCCCTCCCCCCAGGCCCCCACCTGCCAACAGGCCCCAGTGTGTGATGTTCCCCTTCCTGTGTCCATGTGTTCTCATTGTTCAACTCCCACTTATGAGTGAGAATATGCAGTGTTTGGTTTTCTCTTCTCGTGTTACTTTGCTGAGAATGATGGTTTCCAGTTTCGTCCATGTCCCTGCAAAGGACATGAAGTCATCCTTTTGTATGGCTGCATAGTATTCCATGGTGTATATGTGCCACATTTTCTTTATCCAGTCTATCATGGATGGGCATTTGGGTTGGTTCCAAGTCTTTGCTATTGTGAACAGTGCCACAGTAAACATAGGTGTGCATGTGTCTTTATAGTAGCATGAGTTATAATCTTTGGGTATATACCCAGTAATAGGATGGCTGGGTCAAATGGTATTTCTAGTTCCAGATCCTTGAGGAATCACCACACTGTCTTCCATAATGGTTGAACTAATTTACACTCCCACCAACCGTGTAAGAGAATTCCTGTATCTCCACATCCTCTCCAGCATTGGTTGTTTCCTGACTTTTTAATGATTGCCATTCTAACTGGCATGAGATAGTATCTCACTGTGGTTTTGATTTGCATTTCTCTAATGACCGGTGATGATGAGCATTTTTTCATAAGTTTGTTGGCTGCATAAATGTCTTCTTTTGAGACGTGTCTGTTCATATCCTTCACCCATTTTTTTATGGGGTTGTTTTCTTCTTCTAATTTTGTTTAAGTACCTTGAGGATTCTGGATATTAACCCTTTGTCAGATGGATACATTACAAAACTTTTTTCCCAATCTGTAGGTTTCCTGTTCACTCTGCTGATAGTTTCTTCTGCTGTGCAGAAGCTCTTTAGTTTAATTGGATCCCATGTCTATTTTGGCTTCTGTTGCCATTGCTTTTGGTGTTTTCATCATGAAGTCTTTGCCCATCCCTATGTCCTGAGTGATACTGCCTAGGTTTTCTTCTGGGGCTTTTATGCTGTTAGGTCTTACATTTGAGTCTTTAATCCATCTTAAGTTAATTTCTGTATAAGGTGTAAATAAGGGATCCAGTTTCAGCTTTCTACATATGGCTAGCCAGTTTTCCCAGCACCATTTATTAAATAGGGAATCCTTTCCTCAATCTTGTTTTTGTCAGGTTTGTCAAAGATCAGATGGTTGTAGATGTGTGGTATTATTTCTGAGGCCTCTGTTCTGTCCAAGCGGTCTATATATCTATTTTGGTACCAGTACCATGCTGTTTGGTTACTTTAGCCTTGTAGTATAGTTTGAAGTCAGGTAGCATAATGCCTCCAGCTTTGTTATTTTTGCTTAGGATTGTCTTGGCTATATGGGCTCTTTTTTGGTTCCATATGAAATTTAAAGTAGGGTTTTCCAATTCTGTGAAGAAAGTCAGTGGTAGTTTGATGGGGATAGCATTGAATCTATAAATTACTTTGGGCAGTATGGCCATTTTCACAATATTGATTCTTCCTATCCATGAGCATGGAATGTTTTTCCATTTGCTTGCATCCTGTTTTATTTCATTGAGCAGTGGTTTGTAGTTCTCCTTGAAGAGATCCTTCACATCCCTTGTAACTTGGATTCATAGGTATTTTATTCTCTTTGCAGCAATTGTGAATGGGAGTTCCCTCATGATTTGGCTCTCTGTTATTGGTGTGTATAAATCTGTCTCTGTTTGAAAGATGTCATATCATCTTTTCTTAATTGAATACTCTTTATTTCTTTCTCTTGCCTGATTGCCCCGACCAGAACTTCCAATACTATGTTGAATAGGAGTGGTGAGAGAGGGCATCCTTGTCTTGTGCCAGTTTTCAAAGGGAATGCTTCCAGTTTTTGCCCATTCAGTATGATATTGGCTGTGGGTTTGTCATAAATAGCTCTTATTATTTTGAGATATGTTCCATCAATACCTAGTTCATTGAGAGTTCTTAGCCTGAAGGGCTGTTGAATTTTGTCGAAGGCCTTTTCTGTATCTATTGAGATAATTGCGTGGCTTTTGTCATTGGTTCTGTTTATGTGATGGATTACATTTATTGATTTGCATATGTTGAACCAGCTTTGCCTCCCAAGGATGAAGCAAACTTGATCATGGTAGATAAGCTTTTTGATGTGCTGCTGGATTCGGTTTGCCAATATTTTATTGAGGATTTTCGCATCAATGTTCATCAGGAATATTGGCCTAAAATTTTCTTGTGTGTGTGTCTCTGCCAGATTTTTGTATCAGAATGATGCTGGCCTCATAAAATGAGTTAGGGGAGGATTCCTTCTTCTTCCACTGACTGGAATAGTTTCAGAAGGAATGGTACCAGCTCCTGTTTGTACATCTGGTAGAATTTGGCTGTGAATCCGTCTGGTCCTGGACTTTTTTTAGTTGGTAGGCTATTGTTGCGTCAATTTCAGAACCTACTATTGGTCTATTCAGAGATTCAACTTTTTCCTGGTTTAGTCTTGGGAGGGTGTATGTGTCCAGGAATTTATCCATTTCATCTAGATTTTCTACTTTATTTGTGTAGAGGTGTCTATAGTATTATCTGATGGTAGTTTGTACTTCTGTGGGATCATTGGTGATATCCCCTTTACCAGTTTTTATTGCATCTATTTGACTCTTATCTCTTTTCTCCTTTATTAGTCTTGCTAGTAGTCTATTTTGTTGATCTTTTCAAAAAACCAGCTCCTGGATTCATTGATTTTTTGAAGTGATTTTTGTATCTCTATCTCCTTCAGTTCTGCTCCAATCTTAGTTATTTCTTGTCTTCTGCTAGCTTTTGAATTTGTTTGCTCTTGCTTCTCTAGTTCTTTTAAATGTGATATTAGGGTGTCAATTTTAGATCTTTCCTGCTTTCTCTTGTGGGCATTTGGTGCTATAAATTTCCCTCTATGCACTGCTTCAAATGTGGCCCAGAAATTCTTTGTGTCTGTGTCCCAGACACATGGAAAGTTGTGTCTTCGTTCTCATTAGTTTCAAAGAACATCTTTATTTCTGCCTTCATTCGTTATTTACCCAGTAGTCATTCAGGAGCAGGTTGTTCAGTTTCCATGTAGTTTCCATGCGGTCTTGAGTGAATCTCTTAATCCTGAGTTCTAATTTGATTGCACTGTGGTCTGAGAGACAGTTTGTTGTGATTTCTGTTCTTTTACATTTGCTGAGGAGTGCTTTACTTCCAATTATGTGGTCAATTTTGGAGTAAGTGTGATGTGGTGCTGAGAAAAATGTATATTATGTTGACTCGGGGTGGAGAGTTCTGTAGATTTCTATTAGGTCTGCTTGGTGCAGAGCTGAGTTCAAGTCCTGGATATCCTTGTTATTTTCTATCTCTTTGATCTGTCTAATATCAACAATGCAGTGTTAAAGTCTCCCACTATTATTGTGTGGGAGTCTAAGTCTCTTTGTAGGTCTCTAAGAACTTGCTTTATGAATCTGGGTGCTCCTGTATTGGGCGCATATATATTTAAGATAGTTCTTCTCATTGCATTGATCCCTTTACTATTATGTAATGGCCTTCTTTGTCTCTTGATCTTTGTTGGTTTAAAGTCTGTTTTATCAGAGACTAGGATTGCGACCCTGCTTTTTTTTTTTTCTTTCCATTTGCTTGGTTAGTCTTCCTCCATCCCTTTATTTTGAGCCTATGTGTGTCTTTGCTTGTGGGATGGGTCTCCTGAATACAGCACACTGATGGGTCTTGACTCTATGCAATTTGCCAGTCTGTGTCTTTTAAATGGGGCATTTAGCCCATTTCCATTTAAGGCTAATATTATTATGTGTGAATTTGAGCCTGTCATTATGATGTTAGCTGGTTATTCTGCCCATTAGTTGATGCCGTTTCTTCCTAGCATCGATGGTCTTTCCAATTTGGCATATTTTTGCAGTGGCCGGTGCCAGTTGTTCTTTTCCATGTTTAGTACTTCCTTCAGGAGCTCTTGTAGGGCAGGACTGGTGGTGACAAAATCTCTCAGCATTTCCTTATCTGTAAATTATTTTATTTCTCCTTCACTTATGAAGCTTACTATGGCTGGATATGAAATTCTGGGTTGAAAATTCTTTTCTTTAAGAATGTTGAATATTCGCCCCCACTCTCTTCTGGTTTGTAGAGTTTCTGCCGAGAGATCTGCTGTTGGTCTGATGGGCTTCCCTTTGTCGGTAACCCGACCTTTCTCTCTGGCTGACCTTAACATTTTTTCCTTCATTTCAACCTTGGTGAATCTGATGATTATGCGTGTTGGGATTGCTCTTCTTGAGGAATATCTTTGTGGTGTTGTCTGCATTCCCTGAATTTGAATGTTGGCCTTCCTTGCTAGGTTGGTGAAATTCTCCTGGATAATGTGCTGAAGAGTGTTTTCCAACTTGGTTCCATTCTCTCCATCACTTTCAGGTATACCAGTCAAATATAGATTTGGTCTTTTCACATAGTGCCATATTTGTTGGAGGTTTTGTTCGTTTCTTTTTACTCTTTTTTCTCTAATCTTGTCTTCTAGCTTTATTTCGTTAATTTGATCTTCAATCACTGATATCCTTTCTTCCTCATGATCGATTTGGCTGTTGAAACTTGTGTATGCTTCACGAAGTTTTCATGCTGTTTTTCAGCTCCATCGGGTTATTTATTTTCTTCTCTACACTGGTTATTCTAGTTAGTCATTGGTCTAACCATTTTTCTTCATTTTTGAAATCTGAATTTAAAAATCTACAGTGAGCACATATAGGATGCATTTTTTCTATTAAAAATTTAAAGTTAGCCCAGAAAAAGTTGTCTGTTAACATATCCTGTTCAAAATGTAGAATGGTCCAATTGTTAAAAGGTCTAAACAATGCACATTTGATAGCAAAAGTATCATTTGGAGACACTGGTCATGCCCTCATTCATTTGAAAGGAAATTTGCAACACTGCCATTACTATTTTGTCACCACTTTGCCAAATTGCACACATTCAGTTAATTTTGAAGGACTGAAAATTAGATATGACTCATGTTATTCATCAAAAATTATAGTAATATTAACATGCTTTCAGGCAGTAAATACACACACTTGTAGCCAAACCAAGTTATCCTCATGAAGATCACCTCATTTTTCAATAATATTCCATCTTCAAAGTTTTGCTGATGCAGTTTTTGTCTTCTTGATTGTCCTCACCCCTTTTGTGGCCAATCATTTCCTCAAGGCCCACTTTGTTCCAAAGGCTTGTTCAGCCCACACTGATAACTCCTCTTTGTATAGTCTGTTTGATTATCTGGTTATGTTGTGGCTTATCTTATGTATGTGCAGGCCCTCAATAAAACAGTGATTAATTGAATATTTGAAATCTCTCAGAAACTCTGAGCTTCATGTGCAGCACTTGAGCAGAAAACTTTGATTATTTAAATTTCTTCAAATTGTAATAAATCAAGCATTTAGATTTCCAGAGAAAAAGAGCAATCCCAGTGATATGGTTTGACTATGTCCCCACCCAAATCTCATCTTGAATTGTAGCTCCCATAATCCACATGTGTCGTGGGAGGTAACTGAATCTTGGGGGTGGGTTTTTCCCGTGCTGTTCTCTAATAGTGTATAAGTGTCATGAGATCTGATGGTTTTATAAAGGACGGTTCCCATACACATGCTGTCTTGCCTGCCACCAAGTAAGATGTGCCTTTGCTCTTCCTTCATCTTCCACCATGATTGAGGCACCCCCAGCCATATGGAGCTGTGAGACCAATAAACCTCTTTCCTTTATAAATTACCCAGTCTTGGGTATGTCTTTATTAGCATCGTGAGTAGGGACTAATACACCCAGCTTCCATCCTTTCCCTTGCAGCAGGAGAGAAAGGGATATATATTTCCTGATTATGAGCATTTCTCATTTCTTCTGAGCTGTGACATCACTTTTAGTAAGGGACTCTCCTTCCCAGTGGAATGCACTGGTGTTTGAGCAGGCATACCCTCATTTTGGAGACTTGTGAGGGGCATGTGGCAGGAAGGAGTTTTAGTAAATGAGGAAACATCTCTGCACTAGCAGCTTTTACTTGTTGTGAACAAACTCATTTTGAAGACCCCTTATTCTCCTCTACCTCCTTCCTGAGTATCCTGCTTATCATCTGGAGATGAGAGAAGATGGTTTTAGCAGAGACACTTTCAAGTTAGTATTTCCTGGAGCCAGAGCAGAGACAGACAACTAGTGTTGCATTATGGAGGTATAAGGAAATGGGGTTGTTTCAAAAGCTATAAAAGTTTCCTTTATTGGCTTCTCTTTTTCACACTGGTTGTTTAAATCTGAATATTTCCTAGCTTTTTGCAGATGATGAAATAGGTAGAAAGAAATGTTTAGCTAATAAAGTGCATGTTATTAGGCAAGCTGCATCATCACTTTCTTCTAACAGGATTTAACAGTCTGTTCTTTTTTCATTTTTAAAAAATCCCTGCCACTATTCCAGGGGTCAGAGGATGCCACTCCTTCAGGGGTCAGTGCATGTTTGTCTCCTGATCGTGCCACAGGAATGTGATTGTAATCTCAGCATCATGGTGGCCATTCTCAACAGTCCCTCTTTCCTGGACATGATCCTCTTTCCCTGGGATTTGTACAGATAAAAGACTGTTTGGGCTGGGCGTGGTGGCTCACACCTGTAATCCCAACACTTTGGGAGGCCAAGGCGAGTGGATCACGATGTCAGGAGATTGAGACCATCCTGGTTAACAGGGTGAAACTCCTCTTCTACTAAGAAATACAAGAAATTAGCCAGGTGTGGTGGTGGGTGCCTGTAGTCCCCGCTACTGGGGAGGCTGAGGCAGGAGAATGGCATGAACCCGGGAGGCAGAGCTTGCAGTGAGCCAAGATAGTGCCACTGCACTCCAGCCAGGGAAACAGAGCGAGACTTCATCTCAAAAAAAAACAAAAAAACAAACAAACAAACAAACAAAAAAACACTGCTTATCCAGGCCAAAAGGAGTTGGCCAGGTTCAAAAGTAGAGCACACCACCAGTTATGCTGTGAAGTAGGCAAAGTTGTCTTCAGTACTTGAGGCTCCAGTGTTTGGAATATTGCCTTTGTGATTCCCAGGCCAGCCTGTCTCCACACTTTACTTCTCCCTTCAGCACCAAAGAGAGTATGATTTGTGCATATACTACATAACATGCCAAGTAAAGAAGTTGGTTGTACATCTTAATTGTCAATTCCAGTAGGGACAATGTTAGTCTTTCTGTTACCCACATGAGTGAGGTTCAGAAAGGGTTTCTTACACACCGATACGCTAATTGTCATCTGAGAGGAGTGCCCTGAGTCATTCTCCCCTAGCTGTTTATGCATTAATCATTCCCAAGCACTATAGAGAAAGGGTTATCAGCCCAGTCCCCAGAATCAGATGCCTGAGTTAAAAGAATGGCTTTAGCACTCTACAGCTGGTTGACATTGGGCAAATTGTTTGACTTCCTAGTGCTTGAATTTTTTTCGTATATAAAGCAGGAATAATAACCAAATCTACCCCATAAGTATGTTGTGAAGATTAAATAAATTCATACATGAAAAGCACTTTGAACAGTGTTTATCACATTGCAATCTATGAAAGTTATTATAATATTCTTATTCATTTCTTAAACTACTTGAGAGTGCTCCTCTTTTCTAATGTCTCTCTTATAGTACCTAACTTAGAGGGGCTTGCTTCCTCCGTGACCGGGGATGGTTGGACCAGGCAAAGAAATAAGAAAAGATCTATGAAAGGAAACTAGATATAATTATAAGAATTTAACTAATGCATCAAAAATGTATAGAATCACAGGACTGAAAGTAAGTCAGAGATAGTTTAATCTATGGTTATCAAAAGTGGAAATATCAATAAGAATAACATAGGGAGTTTAAATACACATGCCATCACCCCAGTACACACACACATACAAACACACACCCCAATGCAACACCCCCAACTTCATCCCATCCGACATCTACCAAACCCCAACCAGGGATTCTGATAGATTTGTTGAGGGCCACAACTATGTGTATTTTGAAAAAGACTATATGAGGATTCTGATGTATCTCTACCAACCCCTTACCCACTGGTGTCTACATATCCTGTCTAATACTCTCAGTTTATAGAGAAGAAAAAAAAATGATACCAAGAGAGGATAAATAGCTCTGCCAAAGACAAGTTGCTAACAACTGTAGACTAGCGCTTCTCTGGTTTTTATCTCTACCCTGATAGTTTAGGTCTCCAGCCTCTGGTGACATATGGTTTCCCCCAAATAAAATAGTTTCTGGAAGCCCTCAAGGGATATTCCACTTATGCTTAAAATCAAACTGTCCTGTTAGCCACTGCATGGTTCCTCTGTTCCTCTTCTCCCTTTCTTAATCAGCTATTTGAATTACTCATTCATGCTTTATATACATCTGGGTCCATGGCACCTCCAGGACCTATAGCATTTTTGGTTCCCACTGCTGCTTCTGCTGAGCATGCTGCTTGTGTTAGGCACTGCTGCCCCTCCTATCGGTGCTGTCATCTCCCCCTGGGCACTCTACCCCCACTGATGGCCTGGGACTTTTTTTTTTTTAATTTTTTTTTTTTATTTTTTTTTGGCCTGGGACTTTTAAGATGCCAAAGGTTTGTGCCGTGTAATGCTTTCTTATGTTATAGAGAAAAGTAAGATAGTGTAACTTACATTGCAGCCCACCACCAAGATTTAGCAGAACAGCTCTTTCTTTCAGCTTCTTATTTATGGCTCCTGTTTTCCTCCCTGTGTCTCTTGCTGGCATTGTGTCTGAAAATGAATAGACAAACAGGACTAAGACACAATAAGGGATTCATACAACTAAGGCTTTGTTTCCACCTTAATTTGGCTTTCTGATTCTCCCTTCCATAAAGACAAGTGCTGTAAGACTGAATTCATAAGTTAAAAAAATAGCAGTAATAAAAACCACTCTTTGAGCACTTACTCTGTGTAGGCATGGCATTAAGCACTTTACCAACATTAATTCATTTAATATTCATAGGCATCCTTGACAAAGGTAATATTACTATCACTGTGAATGAATGAAACTGAAAGGTGTTTAGTCACTTGCCCAAGGTCTCAAAACTGGCAATGGGCGAAGTAGATGTTCTAGCCAAGTGTGCTTTCCTCCAGAATCGAAGCTCCTAATTACTTTATTTTAATGCCTAGGGCTACACTTTAGAGAGCTTGGAAAAATCACTAAAATTATATTTAAAATGATGTATGCATGTGCTTTTTACCCTCTAGAGATAAATTTCAGGCGCTCAAAGGGCAAAAAGAATGTCCTAGCATTTTGTTGAGCTTTCCTGTAGGAAGCTGTACAATCTCTTATGAAAATAGACTCCTGCTATGTCTGTCCCATTGGGTCATCGAACCTGCCCAAACATGCCTGATATTTCAGTAGTGGATCAGTTCAGGCTTCTACTGTGACAAGTAGCAGAGCCAAGATGATGTATTTAGCTATGTTAAGCTGACTCAAGCTTAACACAAGATCATGTGCCTCTCATTTGCCTACCTTCATAGATTTTGTACCTGAAACCTTTCTGGGTTACTGAAGATCCTATGGAATCAGGGGGTTGAGGAGAAGGAAACACAAAGAATCCAACCCACTGTGAGAAGACTAAAAGCCCAGTTGGTGGAAGCCACCTCTCTGGGTGGCCAGGGTAACAGCATGCCTCCCCACCTGTGTCTGCTTAGGCAGCCCCTTGGGGTTACTTAGCATGCTGCAGCTGTGCAGATTTCCATCTCTGATAAAAGTTTGCCTGAGAGGTACTTGCTGATGATTGTCAACAATCAAATGAATTATAGATGATGTTGGTAAACAAAATGCTGCCTTGATAAATGATAAGTTGGCTCTCCTCTGACATGACTGCTAAGTCATTCAAAGTGCTGATTAAACCCATTACTGTAAAATAATCACTATCCATTACCTTTAATGTCGTGAACTGACAACCTAGTTAAGGCAGCTGATGGTGTCAGCAAAGTGATTTGTTGTACTGCATGTCCATCGTCAATAAATCACTTCAATAAATCAATGAACAGTAGCAATAAAACAATATATTTTCACATTTCCTGACATTCAATTACAGAGCGTGTATACTGACTTATTCTTAAACACAACACTGAGATGGAAGGATTCAACGTTCACCAGCAATGAACGCAGGATTAATTCTATTTTGGCCCAGACCAGACGAGGCTTCTATAATTATGTTTGTGTGCATGTGTGTGTATGCATACATGTATGCCTTCTTCAGCTACAGTACTTACCTAGCTGCTGCTGCCAAGATAACACATTACACAAGCAAAACGATAATCCTAAAGGTGTTCCTTGTCTTGAACTTAGATAAAGGTAATAACATGTAGAATACAGAGCTGTGACCAGGAATTTAGAGACCTGAGAAAGTTTTTAACCAACTGTTTGACCTCATGCAATTCACTTAACCTTTCTTAAGTGAAACAGATGTTGTTTCATCTGTAAAGTGGGGATAATATCTGCTTACTGCAGACAATGATTACACAATCAGCTGAGATAACATACATGAGAATGCTTTATGAAATACAACACTTCTTTCTAAATTACTTTTCATTTTTCTTATTCTGAAGCCACTATTACCTCTAAAACTCTAATTTTATATATTAAATGCTCTTTCCAGCTATAGAGGTCTTGTAAGCAATTAAGTCTTAGCTAACTCAATTTTTAATACAGTAATGTTTTATGTACTGAATCTTTCTTTATTCACCCACAAGTTATCTAGTACTTGATTTTGTGCCAAACAATGTGCTAGGCCCAGAGAAGACAATAGTGAAAAAAGAGTTCACCATTTCATGATAAAAATAGAAGAGAAATAGGAAAGTAACAAAATCTGTAAAAATCATCATATAGATGCTTTCTAAATATCAAAACATTTTCTTTTAGCTACTATGGTAGAATTTTTGAAAATTATATTGCACACTCTGAGTCTTCAACTCAGTTTCACAAATATTTTCCAGAAAACTTGGATACAAAGGCCCATGCAGGTGACACATGTAAGTATAATTCAGGCCCTCTGAAGGGCCTGCTTTCTAACAGAGAGGAAAAATAAGTATTCTAATAACTATAGGATGAGACAGAATTTGTGACTAGCAATGAAAAAGGTAACTACCAAGACTCGTCATGATTAGAAGAAAGTAAAATTACATCTGATTGGGCAAGCACCTAGACATGATTAACATTAGAGATGGTTCTGGTAGGGTGAGTAAAATGCCAATAATCAGAATAAGGCAATGTGGTGATGGAGGAAGTGATCATTCAGAGAAAGATGTTCCCAATGGAGAGATATACAAAGGCAAAGGTAAGAATAAGGGAAAGCACAATGTGGTGCAGGAATTGGTGAGTTCATCCACTTCGGTTGATGTACTAGTTTAAAGAGGGTAAGTTATGTGTAGTAACAGATTAACTTCAAAATCCCAGTAGCACAACAAACCAACACACATCAAATGTTTATTTTTTGCTCACACGCTAGATCAATGAAATGTCAGATTCCACCACTTTGTAGCTACAGGATCTGAAATGTGCAACTTTCCTTGTTACTTCAGGAAAAGAATAAAGAAGCATGGAGAACTCATGCCTGTTCTTCTAGGCGCAGGCACAGAAATGACATACGTTCTTTCTGCTAACAGCCAGTTAACCAGAACTAGCTGTATGGCCTGCTCAATGGCAAGAAGCTGCATAAAGTGGAAGAAAGGAGATTATTTGGTGAGCATTGTTATCTCTTTCATGGCTGGGCTATGAAACATATACAATGGAGAATAAAAGTTAAAATGGAAAATGTCAGCCACTTCTAGCAGTGACTTTCAGGATGTGGAATTTACACTAACCCTAGAAACGGGGATGACATTGGATGAACAAGATTAGGAGGATGATCTGATTGGGTTTGGTGATAATCTAGCTGTTAACCAGAAGGTCTGAAGGTGGTTTCCTGGATAAATTGTGAGAGAAGAGGGAGATTGGTGTGGTGCCTATCTCAGGGAAAGAAAGAGAGAGAAATTTAAAGCCTAAACATACCATGGTCATGACAATGGAAAACAGAGGGCATATGTGAGAAAATGATGAAAGTAAAAGTCTATTCGATTTGGCCATTAATTCAACATGGGACATGAGGAGTAGAGAGTACAGAAAGGAGAAATCCAGGGACTTTAGTCATAGTGGTATCATTGTATAGGCAGTCCACAGAAGAAGCCACTCTGGAGACTTCATACCAAGAATATAAATACCTATGATATAAAGTTATCATTATATATATAAAAAATAAAGTATGGAGCTGGAGTAGAGCAACTACAGCAGAAGCCAAAGATGTGAGTCGGATTTAGTGTGTCTTGATATCCATTCAAAAATCGTCTAATAAATGGCCAGGTACAGTGGCTTACACCTGTAATCCCAGCACTTTGGGAGGCTGAGGTGGGCAGATCATGAGGTCAGGAGATTGAGACCCTCCTGGCTAACACAGTGAAATCCTGTCTCAATTAAAAACACATAAAAAAAAATTAGCCAGGCATGGTGGCGGGCACCTGTAGTCCTAGCTATTTGGGAGGATGAGGCAGGAGAATGACGTGAACCCAGGAAGTGGAGCTAGCAGTGAGCCAAGATCACACCACTGCACTCCAGCCTGGGTGACAGAGCAAAATTCCGTCTCAAAAAAAAAAAAAGTCTAATAAGCCACTCTATTTCTTTACCAATGTGATGATCATGCCAAGCATCACTATAAAGATAACATGCATCTTGTACATCAGCAACCATGGTACTTTTCAAAAAATTCAATGTGTCTTACCATCCATAAATAATTACTATTAATGATTAGACAATATTCTTTCAAAGTTTCCATTTGTAGCATAGGAAAATCAGAGTGCCTGTGTTCTACCTTTCATTCTAACTAGGTGTCAGAACTCAGAAAAATTATTCCCTGACTCTGCATTTCAATTTCCTCTTGTGATCTGTGTTGTTTGCTAAACAGTTGACTATTTTATGATCTCTTCTTTATGAGTTGATTCTTTTGTGAGCCCCTGGTCATTCTCTGTAAATTTTAGTTGCCGTTACCAATGTTGCATATGCTTTATGTTTTTCTCTTTAGTCCTTATTGTATGCTATATATTTTCCATTTTGTCTCTATTTTTAGTCAGTCTCTTCCACTAGAATATAAAGTCCATGGCAATGAAAACACATTTTTGTATATAAATGCTCAGTACCTAGAGAGCTCTAGGAATGTTAGTAATAATAAGAAGAATATCATTACCATCAAAAGGGCTTGTAATTGGACTTGGCAGCAATTTGAATACAGGAACTGCTTGCTTCTTGAACTGGAAGTGTGTATCTCTGACCATATTTCAACATGATTTTTAATATCTACATAATATTCCACTGTAGCTATTCTTTCAATGTATACTGCCATGATTCTTTCATATTTGCATTCTCTTCTCACTATGCTCCATACTATGACAAATATTTCTGCACATATAATTTTGCATTTTTCTCACATTATTATATTTCTAAAAGAAGAATTTGTGGGTAAAAGTATAACAACTTTTGTAATTAAATTTATTTTTTGCCAAATTGTCTCTTAGAAGGGCATTATCAATTTACATTTTCCATAAATGAAAGTAGCTTTCAAGGGATGAGTAAGACCATGGCCTCTTAGTAGCCTCTAGGTCCAAATCTTAGCTCAGTCTTATCTGGTTGAAGGCACTGGGCAAGTTCTTGAACTCTTCTTAGTATCCACAACTGAAAAATAGGTAAAATATCAAATTGTATTGTTGTTCTGAAAATTAAATGTCAAAATATACATAAAATATAAAATGGGATCTGACATATAGGACTTAGTAAATAAAATTCAACCATTATTGTTTCAGTATATGAAATTGTCTTTTCACCATATCTTTATTAACACAATATATTTTTCTTTTATAATCTCAGAGCCTTAATATGATTTTGTTAATTAAATTAGTATTTATTTAATCACTAGTGACAATGAATATTATCTCTTCTATTATAAGATTTACTTAAATATTAAGGAAACATTCTTTATATATCTCATATACATATTAATGAATACAAATTAATATTAAGACAATTCCTTATATGTATTATAAAAGCATTTCCAGACTATGACTTGCCTTTTCATTGTATCTGTAAGTTTATTTGTCTCACCAAATTAAAATGTTTACAGTGCTCGCTATGGCAGCACATATACTAAAATTGGAACAATACAAAGAAGACTAGCATAGCCCCTGCACAAGGATGACATGCAAATTCGTGAAGTGTTCCATATTTTTCAAGATGACCGAATAGGAAACAGCTCCAGTCTGCAGCTCCCAGCGTGATCAACACAGAAAATGGGTGATTTTGCATTTCCAACTGAGGTACCTGGTTCATCTCATTGGGACTGGTTGGACAGTGGGTGCAGCCCACGAAGGGCAAGCCGAAGCAGGGTGAAGCATCGCCTCACCTGAGAAGTGCAAGGGGTTGGGGGATGTCCCTTTGCTAGCCAAGGGAAGCCGTGACAGACTGTAGCAGAAAAATCAGGACACTGCTACCCAAATACTACGCTTTTGCAATGGTCTTAGCAAATGGCACACCAGGAGATAATATGCCTCATCTGGCTCAACAAATCCCATGCCAACAGAGCCTTGCTCTCTGCTAGCGCAGCAGTCCGAGATCCAGCTGTGAGGTGGTAGCCTGGCTGGGAGAGGGACATCTGCCATTGCTGAGGCTTGAGTAGGTAAACAAAGCAGCCCAGAAGCTCAAACTGGGTGGAGCCCACCTCAGTTCAATGAGGCCTGCCTACCTCTGTAGACTCCACCTCTAGGGGCAGGGCATAGCTGAACAAAAGGCAGCAGAAACTTCTGCAGACTTAAACGTCCCTGTCTGACAGCTCTGAAGAGACCAGCAGTTTTCCCAGCATGGTGTTTGAGCTCTGAGAATAGACAGACTGCCTCCTCAAGTGGGTCCCTGATCGCTGTGTAGCCTAACTGGGCGACATCTCTCAGTACGGGCCAAATGACACCTCATACAGCCAGGTGCCCCTCTGAGATGAAGGTTCCAGAGGAGGGATCAGGCAGCAATATCTGCTGTTCTGCAGTCTCTGCTGGTGATACTCAGGCAAACAGGTCTGGAGTGAATACCTCCAGCAAACTCCAACGGACCTGCAGCTGAGGGACCTGACTGTTAGAAGGAAAACCAACACACAGAAAGGAATAGCATCAATATCAACAAAAAGGACATCCAAACCAAAACCCCATCTGTTGGTCACCAACATCAAAGACCAAAGGTAGATAAAACCACAAAGATGGGGAGAAACCAGAGCAGAAAACCTGAAAATTCTAAAACCCAGAGAGCCTCTTCTCCAAAGGACTGCAGCTCCTTACCAGCAATGGAACAAAGATGGACAGAGAATAACTTTGATGAGTTTACAGAAGTAGGCTTCAGAAGGTCGGTAATAACAAACTTCTCCAAACTAAAGGAGGATGTTTGAACCCATCGCAAACAAGCTAAAAACCTTGAAAAAAGATTAGCAGAACGGCCAACTAGAATAAACAGTGTAGAGAAGAACTTAAATGACCTGATGGAGCTGAAAACCATGGCACGAGAACTACATGAGGCATGCACAGGCTTCAATAGCCAATTTGATCAAGTGGAAGAAAGGATATCACTGATTGAAGATCAAATTAATGAAATAAAGCAAGGAGACAAGATTAGAGGAAAAAAAAGTAAAATGAAATGAACAAAGTCTCCAAGAAATATGGGACTACATGAAAAGACCAAATCTATGTTTGACTGGTATACCTGAAAGTGACGGGGAGAATGGAACCAAGCTGGAAAACACTCTTAAGGATATTATCCAGGAGAACTTCCCCAACCTAGCAAGGAAGGCCAACATTCAAATTCAGGAAATACAGAGACCACAACAATGATACTCCTTGAGTACAGCAATCCCAGGATACATAATTGTCAGATTCACCAAGGTTGAACAGAAGGAAAAAATGTTAAGGGCAGCCAGAGAGAAAGGTCAAGTTACCCACAGATGGAAGCCCATCAAACTAACAGCAGATCTCTTGGCAGAAACTCTACAAGCCAGAACAGAGTGGGGGTGAATATTCAACATTCTTAAGAAAAGAATTTTCAACATAGAATTTCATACCCAGTCAAACTAAGCTCCATAAGTGAAGGAGAAATAAAATCCTTTACAGAAAAGCAAATGCTGAGAGATTTTGTGACCACCAAGCCTGCCTTACAAGAGCTCCTGAAGGAAACACTAAACCTGGAAAGGAACAACCGGTACCAACCACTGCAAAAACATGCCAAATTGGAAAGACCATCGATGCTAGGAAGAAACGGCACCAACTAATGAGCAAAATAACCAGCTAACTTCATACTGACAGGATCAAATTCACACATAACAACATTAACCTTAAATGTAAACGGGCTAAATGCCCCATTTAAAAGGCACAGAGTGGCAAATTGAGTAAAGAGTCAAGACCCATCAGTGTGCTGTATTCAGAAGACCCATCTCACATGCAGAGACACACATAGGCTCCAAATAAAGGGATGGAGGAAGATCTACCAAGCAAATGGAAAGCAAAAAAAAAAAAAAAAAAAAAAAAAAAAAAAAAAAAAAAAAGCAGGGGTTGCAATCCTAGTCTCTGGTAAAACAGACTTTAAAATAACAAAGGTCAAAAGAGACAAGGGCATTACATCATGGTAAAGGGATCAATTCAACAAGAAGAGCTAACTATCCTAAATGAATATGCACCCAATACAGGAGCACCCAGATTCATAAAGCAAGTCCATAGAGACCTACAAAGAGACTTAGACTCCCACACAATAATAATGGGATACATGAACACCCCGCTGTCAATATTAGATCAACGAGACAGAAGGCTAATAAGCATATGCAGGACTTGAACTCAGATCTCCACCAAGCCGACCTAATAGACATCTACAGAACTCTCCATCCCAAATAAACAGAATATACATTCTCAGCAGCACATCACGCTTATTCCAAAATGGACCACATAGTTGGAAGTAAAACACTCCTCAGCAAATGTAAAAGAACAGAAATCACAACAAACTGTCTCTCAGACCACAGTGCAATCAAATTAGAACTAAGGACTAAGAAACTCCCTCAAAACTGCACAACTATATGGAAACTGAACAATCAGTTCCTGAATGACTACTGGGTAAATAACAAAATGAAGGCAGAAATAAAGATGTTCTTTGAAACCAATGAGAACAAAGACACAACATAACGGAATCTCTGGGACACATTTAAAGCACCGTGTAGAGGGAAATTTATAGCACTAAATGCCCACAAGAGAAAGCAGGAAAGATCTAAAACTGACACCCTCACATCACAATTAAAAGAACTAGAGAAGCTAGAGCAAACAAATTCAAAAGCTAGCAGAAGGCAAGAAATAACTAAGATCAGAGCAGAATTAAAGGAGATAGAGACACAAAAAACCCTTCAAAAAATCCATGAATCCAGGAGCTGGTTTTTGAAAAGATCAACAAAATTAAAAGACTGCTAGCAAGACTAAAAAGAAGAAAAGAGAGAAGAATCAAATCAACGCAATAAAAAAATGATAAAGGGGATATCACCACCAATCCCACAGAAATACAAACTACCATCGGAGAATATTTGTGTGAAGGTGTTTATAGTAAACTGGAAAATCTAGAAGAAATGGATAAATTCCTCGACCCACACCCCGCCACCCCAAGTCTAAGCCAGGAAGAAGTTCAATCCCTGAATAGACCAATAACAGACTCTGACATTGAAACAATAATTAATAGCAGACCAACCAAAAAAAGTCCAGGACCAGACGGATTCACAGCCAAATTCTACCAAAGGTAGAAAGAAGAGCTGATGCCATTCCTTCTGAAACTATTCCAATCAATAGAAAAAGAGGGAATCCTCCCTAACTCATTTTATGAGGCCAGCATCATCCTCATACCTGATGAACATTAATGTAAATATCCTGAGTAAAATACTGGCAAACCAAATCCAGCCACACATCAAAAAGCTTATCCACTAAGATCAACTTGGCTTCATCCCTGGGATGCAAGGCTGGTTCAACATATGCAAATCAATAAATGTACTCCATCACATAAACAGAACCAATGACAAAAACCACATGACTAACTCAATAGATGCAGAAAAGGCCTTTGACAAAATTCAACAGCCCTTCATGCTAAAAACTCTCAAAGAACTCGGTATTGATGGAACATATCTCAAAATAATAAGAACTATTTATGACAAACCCACAGCCAATGTCATACTGAATGGGCAAAAACTGGAAGCATACCCTCTGAAGACTGGCACAAGACAGGGATGCCCTTTCTTACCACTTCTATTCAACATAGTATTGGAAGTTCTGGCCAGGGCAATCAGGCAAGAGAAAGAAATTAAGAGTATTCAATTAGGAAAAGAGGAAGTCAAATTGTCCCTGTTTGTAGATGACATGATTGTATATTTAGAAAACCCCATTGTCTCAGCCCAAAATCTCCTTAAGCTGATAAGCAACTTCAGTAAAGTCTCAGGATACAAAATCAATGTGCAAAAACCACAAGCATTTCTATGCACCAATAAGAGACAGAGAGCCAAATCATGAGTGAACTCCCATTCACAATTGCTACAAAGAGAATAAAATACCTAGAAATCCAACTTACAAGGGATGCGAAGGACCTCTTCAAGCCTAACTGCAAACCACTGCTCAAGGAAATAAAAGAGGACACAAACAAATGGAAGAATATTCCATGCTCATGGATAGGAAGAATTGATATCGTGAAAATGGCCATACTGCCCAGGGTAATTTATACATTCAATGCCATTGCCATCGAGCTACTAATGACTTTCTTCACAGAATTGGAAAAAACTACTTTAAAGTTCATATGGAACCAAAAAAGAGCCCACATTGCCAAGACAATCCTAAGCAAAATGATCAAAGCTGGAGGCATCACACTACCTGACTTCAAACTATACTACAAGGCTACAGTAGCCAAAACAGCATGATGGTACAGAAGAGAGGCCTCTGCAATAACTTCACAAATCTACAACTATCTGATCTTTGACAAACCTGACAAAAACAAGCAATGGGGAAAGGATCCCATATTTAATAAATGGTGCTGGGAAAACTGGCTAGCCATATGTAGAAAGCTGAAACTGGATCCCTTCCTTACACCTTATACAAAAATTAATTCAAGATGGATTAAAGACTTAAATGTTAGACCTAAAACTATAAAAACCCTAGAAGAAAACCTAGGCAATACCATTCAGGACATAGGCATGGGCAAGGACTTCATGATTAAAACACCAAAAGCAAAGGCAACAAAAGCCAAAATAGACAAATGGGATCTTATTAAACTAAAGAGCTTCTGCACAGCAAAAGAAACTACCATCAGAGTGAACAGTCAACCTACAGAATGGGAGAAAATTTTTGCAATCTACCCATCTTACAAAGAGCTAATATCCAGAATCTACAAAGTGGGCAAAGGATTTGAACAGACACTTCTCAAAAGAAGATATTTATGCAGCCAACAGTCACATGAAAAAATGATCATCACTGGTCATCACAGAAATGCAAATCAAAACCACAATGAGATACTATCTCACACCAGTTAAAATGGTGATCATTAAAAAGTCAGGAAACAACAAGTACTGGAGAGGATGTGGAGAAACAGGAACACTTTTACACTCTTGGTGGGACTGTAAACTAGTTCAACCATTGTGGAAGACAGTGTTACAATTCCTCAAGGATCTAGAACTAGAAATACCATTTGACCCAGCCATCCCATTACTGGGCCTATACCCAAAGGATTATAAATCATGCTACTATGTAAGACACATGCACACATAAGTTGTCGTGTCACTATTCACAATAGCAGACTTGGAAACAACCCAAATGTCCATCAATGATAGACTGGATTAAGAAAATGTGGCACATACACACAATGGAATACCACGCAGCCATAAAAAAAGATGAGTTCCTGTCCTTTGTAGGGAGAAGGAAGAAGTTGGAAACCATCATTCTGAGCAAACTACTGCAAGGACAGAAAACCAAACACTGCATGTTCTCACTCATAGGTGGGAATTGAACAATGAGAACACTTGGACAGAGAGCGGGGAACATCACACACTGGGGCCTGTTGTGGGGTGGGGGAATGGTGGAGGGATAACATTAGGAGAAATACCTAATGTAAATGACGAGTTAATGGGTGCAGCAAACCAACATGGTACATGTATACCTATGTAACAAACCTGCAAGTTGTGCACATGTACCCTAGAATTCAAAGTATAATAAACAAAATAAATAAAAATGTTATCAAATCTATCACTATTTTCTCTTATGAGCTTCGTTTTGGGAGATATGCCTAGGCAGTTCTCCTTTACCAAGTATAACATTATTATTTACCTACTTCTTCTGTTGCTCTCAAGCTTCTGTTATTTATATTTAGAACTTCAGTCCATCTGGAATTTATTTTGGCTTAAGGCATGCTGTGAGAATCTAGATTTTTTTCACATGTTAATTCAATTGATGTGTTGACTGCTCTTCTATTCTTTGTGTGTGTGTGTGTGTGTGTGTGTGTGTTTTACTGCTAAGATAGTACCAAAGGTACCAACAATAAAAGGTTAACCAGATTAAATCCAGATCATTGTTTTATGCAAGAGTCTAATTCATAGATTCTGACTTGTCTTCTCTACACTTGTTAATAAGGTAAATAGGCTTTGTAACAACTATTTTCCTGAACGTATTCCTTTTAACCTCTGCCAAATTTGGTCTTCAGGTTAAGGTTGCTATTAAGAAGACCAAAAGCACTGTAAGCATTACCTTTGCAAAAGCATTGATAGACTCCCATAGCTATGCTGGTCTCTCTGGAGAAACTTGCAGAGAGAATTTCTAAATCTATATAAGACTACCCTGAAGACACTCATTGCACTGACTCTGCTTTGTAAAATTCTGTTTTTCTCCCTAAATGTCTCCCATTATCACAAACGATCTGGGAGATCATAGGGATTAACATTTCCCTATGGAAATCAAAGTTTGATGCTCCAAAACATACTTTAATTATTGTTTTCTTCCAGACTATAGAGTTAAATCTTTCCAAATATTCCTCCAAACTTACTAGTATTCACAATTTATTTGAAATACAATAAGGGTAGTTAAGGCCTCTTTCAGGCTTTATTGTTTTGGGCTCAGTGAGCCCATTCTTCCTATGTCTTGAACCTTAAAGGGATAGTGTTGCAATGAGAAACTTGATTATCAAGAGCTATTATTAATCTAATTGTCTCCCTTCCAGCCCCACCCCAGGTCTTTGAGTCAGACTCTCAGATATTTTCCTTTGGCTCATAAATGCAAGTCCTAATGAAGAGCTGGCCTTGAAGACAAACACTCAGGACCAGAATTTCTCTCTGAAGATTCTACCTTTCTTGAACTCATTAGACCTTGATTTTGGACTTTGAACTCTTGATTCTCTAACTTGACTTTGACAGCTGATTCTTGCTCTTATTAGATTTAGTCCTTTAATTTTCATCTGTTCATTTGCATTTGAAATATTCTATGTTCAAGTCAGTCTTGTTTATCCATTGTTCCTGTTATCTTTTAGGAAGATTTGGACATTCATGAATTACACAGTCACTGTTTGGTATAGATCTTTAACAGCCAATGCCTTTTTGGTAAGAAACTTTGCCATACCTGCTTACATCGGAGCTATAAACAAAGATAATAAGTCATATTTTATTTAACATAGCCACCTCTCTTTCCATCATCTTTACTATCTCCTATATACTTTTACTCATTATGTTTTCCTCTACTGAAATATCAAATCTTTGACATATTTTTGTATTTTCAAATCATAACCATCTCTTCAGGTCCTATTCAGATCCTGTCATCTCTATGAAGCCTCTTTAAACCTTCTTTTCATTTTTTTTTCCTTCTCTTTAGGACTTTTACTTTTCTTAAAATGTGTAGTTAATTATTACTATATATTTTCTTATTTAATGACATACTGTCTGGGTCTTGTTTCTTCAGCTAGATTATAATCTCCTTAAGGAAAGAAACTAGAATGTTCTGTAATTCCCACAATGACTAGTATCGTGTTAAATATACCATTAAGTGCTTAATAGATGTTGTCAACTGGTGGACTAGCAGCTCCATTTTACTGCACTGTAACCTAATGGAAAAATAAGATTAGCCTATTCTACTAGAATTAACACAAAGAAGCGAAATTCCCAATGTGCTTTTCTTGGCCATGTCATTGTCATCCATAAAACTCATCCATTTTCTTTACCTTCCTCCAGCTTTCCTCATCATTCTATAGATGACTGTATTTGATAAATATGCATTTACTTTACAAGAAATACTTCCTGAAAATATTTACTAGTTAGGTTTTAATATAAGACCTTAAACTCATTTTGTAATTTTATAAGTATTTTAGTAACCAACCCCACAGATTAGATAAGAAAAATTTTTTTCATGCTCAATATGTTGGAGAGAAAATGCAGATGTGGCATTTTCAAGGAACTTCTCCAAGTTCATATGCTTAGTAACTAGAACAAGAGAGACAAAACACAGTTTATCTGGCTTAAATCCAGTGGTCTCCAGAATAAGAAGAATGTGCTTTCTGCTAAGCCCTAATGCCTCTCAATTACCACAAGGTCAAATCACATTTAAAATTCATTCCACCTAAAAATGCACATAAACATTAAACAACAGCAATGTCCCAAATCTTATCATTAACCATTCCTCTACCATGCTTTACTGAAAATTTTAGAATTCAAGGCTGTGATTTGTCCATTTTATCCCCTTATTCTTTACCTTTCAGAACCAGTTAGTCTCTTAATTGAACCAATCTTTAAACTAGATAACATGTTCATTTTTCTGTCAGAGGTATTTCAGCTTATTTTTTGCTGAATTGGATATGAGGACTGTGTTTGAAATTAGTTAGGGAGATAGAGTGGCAAGTGTACCATGGCTACTTGCAAAATGCAATTAAGCCCTGGGATGGTGGCCAGGAGCCCTGGCAGGCAGAGACTCGAAACCAGGGGAGAGATTATATCGGAGCCATATTAGTGCCATCTAATTGCTGTTTTAATTTCCTCCCTTCAGCCATACTAGTTGTCCTGGCAGAGACTTGATGCTTCTAACACAAGAGTGAGAGCCAAAGTGAATTTAGCATCAGTTTGAATTTGTTTGTGTTTGAATTAGTCTGAGACATGGCCATGAGAAATTGTTTTCTTTACACCTTTGATGTCGTTCCAGGTGTTCCAGCTGCTTGTAGGTCATTAGGCTGCTGATTCGGCCCCGGCCCTAGCACTGGAAAATGATAGCTGATCAATTTTTGGTAGTCCATTCCCAAGTCAACTGTTAATAGATCAGTATGCATTCCAGAATTTGAGGCATTAGAAAAATACTTAGATATTGCACTGAGAGAAATGAACATTTAAATTCCTTTTGGTGGTAAGGAAGAAGGTAATACCAGGATATAAAATGTAATTTGCAGGAGAAAATCTTCTTTCTCCCAAATATCTTCTCCACTGTTACCTGTGATTGTGCATTACTTATAGTAGAAAGTTTCATTCACTTCAGACTCCTTTTAAAGATAAATTCCCGGAAATGGGAAGCCCATCAGCCCTGCCATGTCATTATGGATGAATAAGAGAGTCTGTGTCAGTGTGGATGAAATAAATATATCTAGGAGATGTTGTACAGGCTGGAGCAAATCTTACGCTGCAGCCATAACTGTCTTCCAGAGTGGCAATTGTTAACATGTAGCTTCTTAAGATTTAAATACACCTTGTTAAACCAACATTTTTCAAGTGTTATCTTACCAAGTTCACCAAATGCGGATATCAAGATCTTAAATGGCAATAATCAGATACTCAACTCAAAGCATACCTCCTGTAGTTAAAATTAACTACCTCAAAATTCTCTAAGAGATTTATTTCCTTTAGGTTACTCTGCAAATGCCTGTCATCTATTTCTTTTACTATTTGCATCTCTGTTTGCAAGATGCTGGAATTACATCTATATCTTTGTTCTGAGTGCTTGATATAGAATCCTCAAAAAATAATTCAGCATTCTGCATTTTGCTTGTGCTGCAGAATTGGGAAGGGTAAAGTAACTTCAAGTTTAGAGTCCAACTTTCAAAAATATTAATCACATGGAAATTGGATACCATTGTACATCCTGTATAACAAATGGAAACGTTTTCTTTAGCTGCAGAAATTTGTTTGCCCCTCTAACCATTTCACTTCTAAGTCATGCAAACAACTCAAACAGGACTCGAGGTGAGAGCAAAAGCATTTGCTGTACTCCTCCGTCAACTCTAGCCTTTCCTTTGCCAAGCATTAATACCATGGGCCACCACCATAGACTGTCATTTTCTTGGAGAGGAAAAAGGAACCAAGAGAAGATTATGGAAAGTGGGGCCCTATTTAGAACAGAAGCATAGAAAGAAATCTGGTGTTCTGCTAACTCCCCACACAAGTCCCCTTTCTGTAGTCTGTTCTGTTCTGTTCTCTCCTAGCTGACACCTCTTTTCTCTCCATTGCATTTCAAAACATTTCTTGATTTCAGTGAGTCAGATGGAAAAGAGCACTGGACTGAGAGTTGAGCAACCACAGATTTAGTTCCAACCATTCAACCTATTTTCAGTAAAAACTTGGGCAAGTAGGTCAGTCACTTGGATGCCATCCTCTACGACTTAAAAAATGGGTGTGCCCATCTCAGCTAGAGAGGTGCTAAGCAGACCCAGCCCGGCTACTTGGCCACATCTCCACTCCTAGCACTCCAATATGATTGAAGAGGTTCACAGAGAGGATGTGTGACCACCGTACTTATATCCCTAGTAAGGAATTACTGAGAAATTTCTGTGGGTATTTTTCCTAGGTTGGTGTTCTGTGTTAGTACAACAGGCAATTTTTTGGAACATGTTGTAGGTAGCAATGCCTATAATCCCACCATCACAGCTTTTTTTTTCCTGTGGAATATTCCTATTATTTATATTAATCTGTTTAGTTAAAATAGCAATGCCATAATATGGATCAAAAAAAAAAAAAATCCGTAACTCCTCCTTAGCCATTGACAGCAGAATGTCCTATACACCACCACCGCTGTGGTAGGATAAACAGTGGAACCCCAAAGATGTTCATGTCCTAATCCCCAAAACATAAATATGTTACATTACCTGGAAAAGGGGACTTTGCAAATATGGTTAAGCAGAGAATTTTGAGATAGGGAGATTATCCCGGACTATTCAAACAGGCCTTTGGGCCTTATTACTGTGGTAATAAGAGTCCTTTTAAGAAAAAGGTATAAAGGTCAGAGACAGAGAAAGTGATTAGAATATAATACACTGCTGACTTTGAAGATAGATAATAAAACCATAAGCCAAGGAATGTGGGCAGCCTCTAGAAGCCATAAAAGGCAAATAAACACATTATCTCCTAGAGTCTCCAGAAAGAATGTGCCCTGCCAACACCTTGATTTTAGGATTTCTCACTTCCAGGACTGTAAGATAACAAATGTGTGTCATTTAACATCCCTTCATTCGTGGTAGTTATAGTATCAATAGGAAATTAATATAACCACTTAATTTAGACTCTTTAACATGGATCTGTGTTGTTTGTGTTGGTCATTCTTTCTCATTATTCATAATCAGATAATGTCATTTACATTTTTCTAAACATTAATTAAATGCTAAATATTAGCCCATAACCAGCCATGCCTGGCGGGGCAGGTGATGCTGCTAAAGTGGGATGTTATACAAGAGGGTAAAAGCTCTAGATCTTGGACCAGACAAATGTGGGTTGAAGCCCTTTCTCTGAACTATTATTGTAACTCTGAGAACGTCAAAGAAACTACTCTATCACTTTGAAACCAGCTTCTTGTCTATTAAAATGTTATCCTAACTCATAAGGTCAATGAGAGCATTAAATAAGATAATTTATATGTAAGAATTTAACAGAAGTTTTAGTACATAGGGTATATAGGGTAGATTTTATTGTTTTCAAAAAGGGATGACTCACTGAACTAAAGAGTATAGCAACAGCTTTTTAGAGGAAATGTGATCCACGTTGGTCCTCAAATATTTCGGTAGACTTGGGTAGAGACTTTCAAAAGTGAAGCTATTATGTTGTGGAATACAGGGTTTAGGGTAGAGATTTGGATTTGCCACTTATTGGCCACATCATCATCTTGGGTGAATTATTTCATTCCTCTGACCTGCAATTTCTTCAGCTGAAATTTGTATATCAATATCCATCTTATAGGATCATTGAGAAGATTAAATAGAATTATGTATGTGAAGCTTGGGGAAAGCTCAGAACAGAATTCAATCACTGGGGTTAGGAAGGCAGCAAGGACAAAGTTGTAGGGCATGTTTTTGAAACAGATAAACCAGCAGATAGTCTTTGGTGGAGCCAGCAGACTAAAGTAGAACAACTGACAAAGTTAGAGAATAGATTGAAAGAAGATTGTAGGGGGGTCCTGCATGCCTGGCTAGGGTTTTCTAACCTGAAGGACTGAAAGTGACTTTTATAATAGGAGCTATCAAATATAAGCTATAGAGGGTTTTATATAACACTATAAATTCAGTTTGCCCATAATACAAATGATAGAAGAGTTTATAGAGAGAGGTATTCCTAGGTAGTTCTATAGGGCATTGTTTTCAAAGTTTCTTAGCAATTAACCATGTATTAGAATACATGTAAAGGGTAAAATATTAATGAAGTATCACAAAATGTTTTTAATATAAATTGATATTATGCTTCATACTTAAACATATTCATTAGGCAAATACGTGTTGAGTATCTATCATTTAAACAGAGATAGAATAATGAGCAAAGAACTCAGTCACTGTGTTTACAGAGTTTAGTTTCATGAAAGAGACAGATATGAATTAAAGTTATACAAATTAAATATACTTTATGCAACAATATATAATCAGATAATACATATGCATATTTCATCATTTTTATGAAAAGAGTGTATAATGGGCTGTGACATGTCCCAGAGGGCCTTATACAGTTTGCTATGGACTAAATGGTGTTCCCCCAAAATTTCTATGTTGAAGCTGTAACCCCCAATATAATGGTGGTATTTGAAGGTGGGGCCCATGGAAGGTAATTAAGTTTAGATGAGATCATAAAGATCAGGCCTTCATGATGGGGGTAAGAGACTAATACATGGTCTAGGGAATTTGTGTCCTTGACATCCATTCCTCTGCCTCTCTTTGGTGTAGATGCCCTTAAGATAGAACAGGATTTGCTTCTCTTCTCTCATAGGCCCTGTAATTGGTCCATGATTAGTATAAGGCAGTTTCAAGGCCAAGCCTCCCCCTATCTATAGCAACTTCTTCCTCTCACCCCCTAGTTCACCCACTGACCTCACCTTCCTTTGACAATCATAATTCTTATCACTTAGCTATTTTCTTGTGCATATTGTTATATGGTGAATGTGATATAATGCCATTGATCATATAAGAATTATTCTTCTCCTGCTCTGTGCGTAGTATATACTGTGGTCAGTCTCTATCCTTTGACTTGACTAGAATGACTGAGAATATGTTTAAGCTGGACTATGAGGGAGTAGATGTAACATGAGATAAAAAATATTTGGTGGAATCGAGGAGGACAAGAAAAATAACAACGGAGGAGGAGGGCAAAAGAAGAGAAAAAGTACTGGACAGCCAGGAATGAAGACGCCAATGTGGGTTAAATTGACACTGATTTTGAATGTTTATTGGGTCAGAGTGATCTCCAGAAAAGCCATTTCCCACTGTTCAGTTGATTATCTCTGAATTTAAACAGTGCTTCAGATAAATGAAGCAAGTTAGTACTATGGACTCTACTTCTATAATGTTACTTTTGCCAAGTGAAAAGCTTGTGATGTCCTCACCTAATCTGTAGCTGAAGCCTCCAAGTAGTCTCATCACTCTCTTCCCTTTTCAATCAATTCTCTATACAGCAGCCAAAATGATATTTATAAAAATAAATGGGGTATTTATAAACATAAATTGGATCACCGCCTGCTTAAAACCACTCAATGATTTCCTTTGCATTTGGTATAAAATCCAAGCCCCTTACCATGGCTTACAAAACTCTGGCAGTCTAATTCCTGCCCAGCTCTCCAATCGCATATGATTGCCACCCTAACTCCCAGTGTACCTGCCCCACTGGCCTTGTTTCCCTTCTTAAACATGCTAATCTCATCCTCACCTTTGTTCCCTATGAAGGCTGAATGCTGAGTGTGCAATGCATTTCTCTTATGTCTTCACTTAGCTGCCCCTTCTCATGTGTCAGGTTTCAAGCATGAATACCACCTCCTAAAATAAGCCTTCCATTAGGTACTCTGTCAAATAACCCTTTGTTCTTTTCCTCTATGGCATTCGGCAACATGTAAGTCTTTCAATGAGGGGTAGGTTTTGGCCTTTTGTTCCCCATTATATTAACAGAACTCAACCTACCACCTTGTGTATAGTAGGCACTCAGGTATTTATTGAAAGAGTGAATGGATAGGTGGATAGGTGGATGGTTGGATGGATGGATGGATGGATGAATGGATGGTAGGCTGGTATACCTGGAGAGAAGAATGTGTAAATCTGACAGCCATTATGAAAGAATAAGTTACATTTTTCAAAGTTTACTTTTAGACCTTTCAGGAAATTAAAATCTGTCTCTATTTGGCCAAGTGAAAAGTTCTCCAAGCCCAATTTGCCCCCACCCCCAGTTTTCTTCCCTGCTTGCTCCTCTGGCCTTCCCTTCTTCCTGCAGTCCTATAGTGCTAGAAGTCTACGCACCACATCTAGCCTTTTTAAACTCTTTGTCTTGTTTTCCTTCTTATCCCAGACGACTTTGTTCACTGCTTTATCTGTAGCCTCCACACCTCTGTTCAGAATCCAGTAGGTGCCTGATAAATACTTTTTAAATAAGCAAAAGTAGAAATCTTTGAGGATGAGTATCATGCCAAATGCCTCTTAGATGTTTTTTTATAATTAAGCAGTATGTCAAAGCATGAGTTAACATTAATGAATTTAGGCACCAATGTTTAGAAAAGTAAACATATTAAAATTATTTCTGAAATATGGGATACATATTTTTGTCTTATATGTAGGCCAATGAACACAATTTGACATTTTCTTGATGTCTTAGGATTATTATATGAGCATCAATTATTGTTTGCTTCTGCCTCTGAAGATATAGTTTGGTCTGACATTTGCAGGAAGGAGAAGAGGCACAGAAGCAAATGTGGCCCTTCACCATTCCCTGAGCCGTATATGCCCAATGGCCTAGAGCATGCAAGACAGAAAATCTAAGACAACCAAACAAGCCATTTTCCTTGGGAAATGGAAGTGTATCCAAATGCGAGTGACTTTTCTTTTCTCTCTAAGACAGTAATGCAGACATTTTATTTCTAGCGTGGGATGGCTCTCTCACTCTTAAACTTACATACACTTAACAAAATAAGTTGCCAATTCTATCTTTGGGGCTTCCCACCTTCGCTTTCAGAACTATTCTGAGAAAGTGTGATAAAAAGAGCACTGCCTTTAGAGTCAGACAGAGCTGAACCTGAACCCTAGCTCTGCCCTGTCTAGCCACGTAAGAGAGACGTGGGATTGAATTATGCAATGTGTATATCACACTTTACACAGTATCCAACACAGAAATAAATGCCTGACTCATGGTTTTTTGTTTTTTTTTTTTTTTTTTCATCTGCCTCTAGAGTGTCATCTGCCCTCTAATGACCTACCTGCCCCATGAGCCTCACTCTTCATTGCCTGGGGAAGGTAATCAACTTCCTTCCCTTCACCTTCTGCCATCTGTCAGGAATCGTCCTATGGAAACTATACATACATATATATTACTTTATTCAAAGATACTAGATTCTGAAAATCACTTCTTGTTTTCTTTTTCCAGAGGCATTTGCATTTACAAAGGAGACAATGTCTATCATTTAAGAGAGGTACCTCTTAAATGATAGAAACTGAAGGTACAGTATTCCCTCCTTACCCACAGTTTCATTTTCCACAGTTTCTGTTACCTATGGTCATCTGTGATCTGGAGATATTAAATGGAAAATTCCAGAAATAAATGATTTATAAATTTTAACTTGTGCACCATTCTGAGGAGCATGATAAAATCTCACACTATTCCACTCCATCTCCACCCCATCTCATATGAATTATCTCTTTGTCCACCACATCCACACTGTATAACCTCCCTGTCCATTAGTCACTTAGTAGACATGTTGGTTAACAGATGGAAAAACATAAAATATATACATATGATATATACATATATATGTATACACACACACACACACACACATATATATATATATACACACACACATACACATACACACACACACACACACACACACTTTGGCGCTATCCATGGTTTCAGGCATCCACTGGGGGTCTTGGAACATATTCCCAGCAGATAAGAGGGAACTACTATACAATTTTTTAGGGTATTGGTTTGCCTAGGTAATGCTGTCTCTGCATTCACGCAGGGCAAAGACTTGCACCAATTTTTTATGTGTATAATTAAAACGTGTATAATATATCTCTGATATATCAAATTTATATTAAAACTTTCTTCTTCAAATGTAATACTGTAAAACATAGCCAACACACTTCCTACCTGGAAAATCACGTAACTGCGGTGTCTTTATATAGCTGTACATCTCATTCTGACTTATTGAAGGATTTAAGCTTTTCATAGAGAGAGTTTTAACGAAGCCACTTTAAGCCCTTTTTAGATTTGAAGTGATGAAAGCATTGGCAGGACTTATAAGAGATAGCATAGGGTTTCTGTGTGAACATCTTTAACAGTAGAAACGTGCCCCCATCCAAAGAGAGCACTTTGCTATTTATCAGGATTTAGGGAAGAGACTGAAGTGCAAGCATGATGCAATTTTAAAAGATCCCTTTAAAAGCAGACATATCCACACCCAACGGAAATGGGGATGGGTTTATCTAAAAGTCTGCAGGTGGCACGTTTTCTATTTCTGTGGCCATTAGAGGATGAGTCCGAGACTGAAGTTTGGCTTCAAGATCCTAAAGTTTCCTTTCTAACTAAAGAAAATCTCTCAGATAAACTAGTAACAGCTAAGGTGATTTATTGATGTGGTGATTTATTGATGTGGTGATTTTACAAAATATACAAGTAAAAACAAATAAATTTATATTCCTGGGTAAAAAAGGGAGGTGGCTTTATTTGTTTGGCTGTTATTACTGCTTATAAGTTTAGATGTTCAGTCACTGAAACTAAATAATTGGATTGTCTCTATACTACACAAAAGCCCAATTTTCAACAATATTTAAATGCTAAAGGAAAAAGCAAGAAATTGACCATTTGTTTAGCAAAGTAATGTGGTTGGCAACTTCTGAAATGGCCCAAAGGATCCCTGCCTTCTGTCATTAAAATGCTTATGTAATCCCTCTCCTGTTGAGTGTGGGCTGCAGGTATTGACTGGCTTCTACCAAACAGAATATGAAAAAAGTGATGAGATGTCACTTATAAGATTAGGTTATAAAAGAGTGTGACACCTGTCTTTCTTTTTTTCCTCTTTCTCTCCTCTCTTGCTTTCTGTAATGAAGCCAGCCACTATTTTGTGAGCTCTCCTATGAAGAAACCCATGTGGCAAGAAACTGAGAGCACCTTCTGGTTAATAACCTATGAGGAAATGAGGCACTCACTCCACCAATAGCTCATAGGGAACTGAATCCTGCCAGCAACTACAGCCCCAGCCAATACCTTGATTGCAGCCTTGAAAGAAACCCAGAGAAAGAATGGACCCAACTAAACCATGCTGTATTTCTGACCCACAGAAACTGTGAGATAACGAATTTTTTAAAATGTATTTTATTTATTATTTTTCACTTTTTAATTTTATTTACTTATTTTTATTACACATTAAGTTCTAGGGTGCATGTGCACAACGTGCCGGTTTGTTACATAGGTACATACGTGCCATGTTGGTTTGCCGCACCCATTAACTAATTTACGTTAGGTATTTCTTCTAATGCTATCCCTCCCCCGGCTCCTACCTGATGACAGGCCCCAGTGTGTGATGTTCCCTGCCTTGTGTCCATGTGTTCTCATTGTTCAATTCCTACCTATGAATGAGAACATGCAGTGTCTGGTTTTCTGTCCTTGTGATACTTTGCCCAGAATGGTTTCCAGCTGCATCCATGTCCCTGCAAAGGACATGAACTCATCCTTTTTTATGGCTGCACAGTATTCTGTGGTGTATATGTACCACATTTTCTTAATCCAGTCTATCATTGATGGACATTTGGCTTGGTTCCATGTCTTTGCTATTGGGAATAGTGCCACAATAAACGTACGTTTGCATGTATCTTTATAGATGCATGATTTATAATCCTTTGGGTATATACCCAGTAATAAGATGGCTGGGTCAAATGGTATTTCTAGTTCTAGATCCTTGAGGAATCGCCATACTGTCTTCCACAATGGTTGAACTAGTTTACACTCCCACCAGCAGTGTAAAAGCATTCCTATTTCTCCACATCCTCTCCAGCATCTGCTGTTTCCTGACTTTTCAATGATAGCCCTTCTAACAGGTGTGAGATGGTATCTCATTGTGGCTTTGATCTGCATTTCTCTGATGACCAGTGATGATCAGCATTTTTTCATGTGTCTGTTGGCTGCATAAATGTCATCTTTTGAGAGGTGTCTGTTCATATCCTTTGCCCACTTTTTGAAGGGGTTGTTTTTTTCTTGTAAATTTAAGTTCTTTGTAGGTTCTGGATATTAGCCCTTTGTCAGATGGGTAGATTGCAAAAATTTTCTCCCATTCTGTAGGTTACCTGTTCACGCTGATGGTGGTTTCTTTTGCTATGCAGAAGCTCTTTAGTTTAATAAGATCCCATTTGTCTATTTTGGCTTTTGTTGCCATTGCTTTTGGTGTTTTAATCATGAAGTCCTTGCCCATGTCTATGTCCTGAATGGTATCACCTAGGTTTTCTTCTAAGGTTTTTATGGTTTTAGGTCTAATATTTAAGTCTTTAATCCATCTTGAATTAATTTTTGTATAAGGCGTAAGGAAGGGATCCAGTTTCAGCTTTCTACATATGGCTAGCCAGTTTTCCCAGCACCATTTATTAAATAGGGAATCCTTTCCCCATTTCTTGTTTTTGTCAGGTTTGTCAAAGATCAGGTGGTTGTAGATGGTTGTAGATGTGTAGTGTTATTTCTGAGGCCACTATTGTGTTCCAGTGGTCTATATCTCTGTTTTGGTACCAGCACCTTGCTGTTTTGGTTACTGCAGCCTTGTAGTATAGCTTGAAGTCAGGTAGCGTGATGCCTCCAGCTTTGTTCTTTTTGCTTAAGATTGTCTTGGTAATGCGGGCTCTTTTTTAGTTCCATATGAACTTTAAAGTAGTTTTTTCCAATTCTGTGAAGAAAGTCATCGGTAGCTTGATGGCGATGGCATTGAATCTATAAATTACTTTAGGCAGTATGGCCATTTTCACAATATTGGTTCTTCCTATCCATGAGCATGGAATGTTCTTCCATTTGTTTGTGTCCTCTTTTATTTCCTTGAGCAGTGGCTTGCAGTTAGGCTTGAAGAGGTCCTTCGCATCCCTTGTAAGTTGGATTTCTAGGTATTTTATTCTCTTTGTAGCAATTGTGGATGGGAGTTCACTCATGATTTGGCTCTCTGTCTGTTATTGGTGTATAGGAATGCTTGTGAGTTTTGCACATTGACTTTTGTGTCCTGAGACTTTGCTGAAGTTGCTTATCAGCTTAAGGAGATTTTGGGCTGAGACGATGGGATTTTCTAAATATACAATCATGTCATCTGCAAACAGGGACAATTTGACTTCCTCTTTTCCTAATTGAATACCCTTGATCTCTTTCTCTTGCCTGATTGCCCTGGCCAGAACTTCCAACACTATGTTGAACAGGAGGGGTGAGAGAGGGCATCCTTGCCTTGTGACAGTTTTCAAAGGGAATGCTTCCCGTTTTTGCCCATTCAGTATGACATTGGCTGTGGGTTTGTCATAAATAGTTCTTATTATTTTGAGATACGTTCCATCAATACCTAGAGTTTTTAGCATGAAGGGCTGTTGAACTTTGTCGAAGGCCTTTTCTGCATCTATTGAGATAGTCATGTCGTTTTTGTCATTGGTTCTGTTTATGCGATGGATTACGTTTATTGATTTGCATATGTTGAACCAGCCTTGTATCCCAAGGATGAAGCCAACTTGAGTATGGTGGATAAGCCTTTTGATGTGCTGCTGGATTTGGTTTGCCAGCATTTTATTGAGGATTTTCGCATCAATGTTCATGAAGGATATTGATCTAAAATTCTTTTTTGTTATTTCTCTGCCAAGCTTTGGTATCAGGATCATGCTGGTCTCATAAAATGAGTTAGGGAGGATTCCCTCTTTTTCTATTGATTGGAATAGTTTCAGAAGGAATGGTACCAGCTCCTCTCTGTACTTCTGGTAGAATTTGGCTGTGAATCTGTCTGGTCCTGGACTTTTTTTTTTTTTTTTTTTTTTTGGTTGGTAGGCTATTAATTATTGCCTCAATTTCAGAGCCTCTTATTGGTCTATTCAGGGATTCAACTTCCTGGTGTAGTCTTGGGAGGGTGTATGTGTCTAGGAACTTATCCATTTCTTCTAGATTTTCTAGTTTATTTACACAGAGGTGTTTATAGTATTCTCTGATGGTAGTTTGTATTTCTGTGGGATTGGTGGTGATACCCCTTTATCATTTTTTATTGCGTCTATTTGATTCTCCCTTTTCTTTCTTAGTCTTGCTAGTGATCTATCAATTTTATTGATCTTTAAAAAAAAAAAAAAAAAAAAAACAGCTCCTGGATTCATTGATTTTGTGAAAGGTTTTTCATGTCTCTTTCTCCTTCAGTCCTGCTCTGCTCTGAGTTATTTTTGCCTTCTGCTAGCTTTTGAATTTGTTTGCTGTTACTTCCCTAGTTCATTTAATTGTGATGTTAAGGTGTCGATTTTAGATCTTTCCTGCTTTCTCTTGTGGGCATTTAGTGCTATAAATTTCCCTCAACACACTGCTTTAACTGTGTCCCTGAGATTCTGGTACATTGTGTCTTTGTTCTCATTGGTTTCAAAGAACATCTTTATTTCTGCCTTCATCTTGTTGTTTACCCAGTAGTCATTCAGGAGTAAGTTGTTCATTTTCCATATAGTTGTGCGGTTTTGAGTGAGTTTCTTAATCTTGAGTTCCAATTTGATTGCACTGTGGTCTGAGAGACAGTTTGTTGTGATTTCTGTTCTTTTACATTTGCTGAGGCATGCTTTACTTCCAACTGTGCAGTCCATTTTGGCATAAGTGCGATGTGGTGCTAAGAAGAATGTACATTCTGTTGATTTGGGGTGAATAGTTTTGTAAATGTCTATCAGGTCTGCTTGGTACAGAGCTGAGTTCAAGTCCTGGATATCCTTGTTAACCTTCTGTCTCATTGAACTGTCTAATATTGACAGTGGGGTGTTAGACTCCCACAAAATAATAATAGGAGACTTTAAGTCTCTAAGGACTTGCTTTGTGAATCTGGGTGTTCCTGTATTGGGTGCTTATACATTTAGGATAGTGAGCTCTTCTTGTTGCATTGATCCCTTTACCATTATGTAATGCCATTCTTTGTCTCTTTTGATCTTTCTGGTTTAAAGTCTGTTTTATCAGGATTGCAACCCCCACTTTTTTTTGTTCTCCATTTGCTTGGTAGATCTTCCTCCATCCCTTTATTTTGAGCCTCTGTGCATCTTGGCAGGAAATGGGTCTCTTCAATACAGCAGACTGATGAGCCTTGACTCTTTATCCAATTTGCCAGTCTGTGTCCTTTAATTGGGGGCATTTAGCCCATTTACACTTAAATATCGTTATGTGTGAATTTGATCCTGTCATTATGATGTTAGCTGGTTATTTTGCCCATTAATTGATGCAGTTCCATCCTAGCATCAATGGTCTTTACAATTTGGCATGTTTTTGCAGTGGCAGATACTGGTTGTTCCTTTCCATGTTCAGTGCTTCCTTCAGGAGCTCTTGGTGACACAATCTCTCAGCAGTTGCTTGTCTGTAAAGGATTTTATTTCTCCTTCACTTATGAAGCTTAGTTTGGCTGCATATGAAATTCTGAGTTGAAAATTCTTTTGTTTAAAAATGTTGAATATTGGCCCCTACTCTCTTCTGTCTTGTAGAGTTTCTGCCAAGATATCTGCTGTTAGTCTTATGGGCTTCCCTTTGTGGGTAACCTGACCTTTCTCTCTGACTGCCCTTAACATGTTTTCCTTCATTTCAACCTTGGTGAATCTGACAATTATGTATCTTGGGGTTGCTTTTCTCGAGGAGTATCTTTGTGGTGTTCTCCAACTTGGTTCCATTCTCCCCGTCACTTTCAGATACACCAATCAAATGTAAATTTGGTCTTTT
Organism: Macaca thibetana thibetana; assembly: GCF_024542745.1. Lineage (NCBI taxonomy): Eukaryota > Metazoa > Chordata > Mammalia > Primates > Cercopithecidae > Macaca > Macaca thibetana. The sequence continues at coordinate 57,877,940 of NC_065590.1, forward strand.
CATATAGTCCCATATTTCTTGGAGGCTTTGTTCATTCCTTTCTATTCTTTTTTCTCTAAACTTCTCTTCTTGCTTTATTTCATTAATTTGACCTCCAATCCCTGATACCCTTTCTTCCACTTGATCAAATCAGCTATTGAAGCTTGTGCATGCCTCATGTAGTTCTTGTGCCATGGTTTTCAGCTCCATCAGGGCATTTAAGGTCTTCTCTACACTGTTTATTCTAGTTAACCATTCGTCTAATACTTAAGGTTTTTAGCTTCCTTATGATGGGTTCAAACATCCTCCTTTAGCTCAGAGAAATATGTTATTACCGACCTTCTGAAGCCTACTTCTGTCAGCTTGTCAAAGTCATTCTCTGTCTAGCTTTGTTCCACTGCTGGTGAGGAGCTGCGATCCTCTGTAGGAGAAGAGGCACTCTGAAGTTTAGAATTTTCAGCTTTTCTGCTCTGGTTTCTCCCCATCTTTGTGGTTTTATCTACCTTTGGTCTTTGATGTTGGTGACCTACACATGGGATATTGGTGTGGATGTCCTTTTTGTTGATGTTGATACTATTCCTTTTGGTTCATTAGTTTTCCTTCTAACAGTCACGTCCCTCAGCTGCAGGTCTGTTGGAGTTTGCTGGAGGTCCACTCCAGACCCTGTTTGCCTGGGTATCACCAACAGAGGCTGTAGAACAGCAAATATTGCAGCCCGATCCCTCCTCTGGAAGCTTCGTCCCAGATGGGCACCTGCCTGTATGAGGTGTCAGTCAGCCCCCACTGGGAGGTGTCTCCCAGTTAGGCTACATGGGGGTCAGTGACCCACTTGAGGAGGAGTCTGTCCATTGTCTGAGCTCAAACACCATTCTGGGAGAATGACTGCTCTCTTCAGAGCTGTCAGACAGGGACATTTAAGTCTGTAGAAGTTGCTGCTGCCTTTTGTTCAGCTATGCCCTGCCCCCAGAGGTAGAGTCTAGAGGCAGTTGGCCTTGTTGAGCTGCAGTGGGCTCTGCCCAGTTCGAGCTTCCCAGGCTGCTTTGTTTACCTACTCAAGCCTCAGCAATGGTGGACACCCCTTCCCCTGCCAGGCTGCCACCTCACAGTTTGATCTCAGACTGCTGTGCTAGCAGTGAGCAAGACTCCATGGACATGGGACCTGCCAAGCCAGGCATGGTATATAATCTCTTGGTGTGCCATTTGCTAAGACCATTGGAAAAATGCAGTGTTTGGGTGGGAGTGTCCCATTTTTCCAGGTAGTCTGTCACAGCTTCCCTTGGCTAGGAAAGGGAAATCCCCTGACCCCTTTCACTTCCCAGGTGAGGCGATGCCCCCCACCCTACTTTGGCTCACCTTCTGTGGGCTGCACCCACTGTCCAACCAGTGTCAGTGAGATGAACCAGGTACCTCAGTTGGAAATGCAGAAATCACCTGTCTTCTGCATTGATCACACTGGGAGCTGCAGACCGGAGCTGTTCCTATTCGGCCATCTTGGAATGAAGTCTACGAATATTGTTTTAATCCACTAAGTTTGAGGGTAATTTATTATGCTACAATAGATAACTAAATCAAGAACACTTAAATATGCAATATCTTACATAGTAAAAGAGTAGATAAAGTGTGGTATATCTATATACAATATAATCTAGAATAAGGTTGAAGACTATTTGATTATATAAAAATAATGTCTATGTAGTTATATATATGACCTTCTATGAAGACCAAATCAATTCCTTTAGAAGACCAAGAGGTAGAGAAACTAGAGCATGAAGCCAACACCGAGAAATTATAGGAAAATACTTTTCTATGGATATATAAAAGATATAGAAAAATCCTGATTTTAGTTTTAAGGTATTCTGTTTTTTATCAGCTAGTATTCAGGGATGTAAACAAAAAACAGTCTGCATAGCTTCACCATGAATCTTGTGATTTAATGCAAGAAATTAGAAAATGGTTGGAAGTTCTGGGGAAGCTTAAGAGGGAGGGTGGTATTGCCCAGACAGCAAGCAGCTTCCAGTGTCCTTGCAAGAGCCCTAGGGACTATACTTGCTGCTGGTGCCACCAAAGGACTAAACAGGAAGTACAACCCTACTGCAAGCACGGTTGGTTCTTCTACCTAAAGTGCAGCAGAAGCAGACAGACTTCTATCACCATTCTGTCTTCTAACACCCCATGGAGATCTTCCATGGGAAGACTTTCCCTTAAGCCCGACTAAAAAGAGGGTCTGATAAATGTGTTTCCAGTAGAATGGTGGGTGTAGAGCTAAGTGCCAATAAACAATGTCTGCCACACATATTAAACCAGTTTCAATATTTTCCTTTGATCAATGGCATATATTTTTCAACACTAAAATTATCACAAGATTCACGGTATAAAATTCCTCAAGCACCTTACATTAGTTTTGTAAATTAAGTCCTAAATTAATACTATATTCACACGAAAACAAGATAACTACATGAATACACCGATTTCACCATATATGAAATTAAAGGATTTTAAAATACCACTAAAACCCTGTTATATTAGTGGGTTTTTGAGTGAACAATTCAGTTAATCTAATCTAGTCAAAACAGTTTATTCAGAAATGCCTTATATGTAATTTTTATAAGTCTGGTATGCCCATGTTTATATCCCCATTTCATTGAGAAAAAGTAGAAAAATAATGAGTTAGACATGAATGCTTTAAGATACATTTTTTTTTTTTGCCCTTGTTCATTCATGGAGTTTTTTGAGATTCTAAATATACCTTGAACAATGCAGGGGTTAGGGGTTCCCAAAACTTAATTACTAGTAGCCTACTGTTGATGGGAAGCTTTACCAATTACATAAACAGCCTATTAACACATATTTTGTATGTTATATGTATTATATGCTGTATTCTTACAATAATGCTAGAGAAAAGAAAATATTATTAAGAAAGTCATAAGGAAGAGAAAATATATTTACTATTCATTAAGTTAAAGTGAAACATCATAAAGGTCTTCATCCTTGTCATTTCCATTGAGTAAGCTGAGAAAGAGGAGGAATCGGTCTTGTTGTCTCAAGGGTGGCAGAGGAGGTGGAAAGGGGAGGCAAGAGAGGCAGGCACACTCCCTATAGCTTTATGGAAATGCATCATAATTTCTGCCTGAATTTTTGCCTTTTCATTCCCTAAAAATGTTTGTATAGGTACTAATGCTTCATCCACTATTTGCTTTAGTTTCAGTGCCCATGTCATAGAAGGATGCGTGTTCTAAAAGAAGTTCAAAGCAGTCTTCATTAATGACAGCCCTTCTGCAAGATTGTGTAATGTCTACTTGTTTGCAGGCACTGCTTCTCGTATATCTTCTTCCTCACATTCTGTCACTGATTCAGAAGCAGTTATCTTCATCAAGTCATCTTCTGTTAATTCCTCTGGTTTGGTATCTCTCTAATTTTACCAAGATCCATATCTTGATCCACCCCTTCCCCCACTGTTTTTGTCATATCCACATTTTTCATGATTTCCTTAACTGGCTCTGTTGTAAATCCTGTGAAGTCATGTATAACATCTGGACACAGTTTTCTCCAGCAAAAATTTATTATTTCAGCCTTGATGGCTTTCATGGCTCCTTCTATAGCAACAATGGCATCTTCAATGGTGTAATCCTTCCAGACTTTTACGATACTGTCTCTATCAGACTTTTCTTCCATGGAGTTGACAATCCTTTCCATAGAATACCACATGTAATGAAACTTCTAGGTCCTTATGACCTCCTTATTTGGAGGTTGAGCTAATGACATTGAGTTTGGGGACAAGTAAATCCTTTTGACACTGTTGGTGTTAAACTCACTCATGGAGTTCTGAGTGGCCAGGAGCATTGTCTATTATCAAATGAACTTTAAAAGGCAGTTTCTTATGGCAAGGTGCTTCCTGACTTCAAGAACAGAGCATCAGTGAAACCAATCCAGAAAAAGCGTTCTTGTTGTCCAGGCCTTCGTATTGTACAACTAAACTACTAGAAACTGGTGTTTATCTCTTTCCCTTAAGGCTGAGTTGTTAGCAGCTTTATAGATAAGAGCAGTCCTCATCATAAATCCTACTCCATTTGCACCAAACAGTGGAGTTAGCTAATCCCTTCCTGCCTTAAATCCTGGTGCTCATGCCTCTTCTTTTCTAATAAATGTCTTTTGTGTTGCTTTTTTCCAAAATAGGTCACTTTTTGTCTGCAATAAAAACTTGTTCAGGCAGATATTCTTTTTCCTCAATGATTTTCTTGAATGGCATCTAGGAACTTTGCTGTCTCTTGGTCAGCAGAATCCTTGACATGTTTTCTAAGCCAAATCTCTTTCTAAAAATATTAAATCATCCTTGGCTGTCATTAAACCTTCCAGCTTTAGATCCTTCACTTTCCTTTTGATTTTAGTTGTCATATAATGAACTCACATTTTCTCAAATCATAGTAGAGTCTATAGATACACCTTTCTTATAGCAATCCAGCACCCACATGAAAGCTATATTTTCAATATGAGATAAAAAGGTATTTTGCAAAAACTGCAAGGCTTTTGTGTCTGCTGCCGTAGCTACAGCAATTGCTTTATTACTTTCCTGTCTTTGTTTTGTTTGTAATGGTCCTTACATTGAATTCATTTATGTTGAAATGATGAGCAAACACAGCTGCAGACCTCAATCTATGGTACGTATCAAACAATTCAATGTTTTCTTGTAAAGCACTTTTCTCTGCTTCTTGGGAGCACTTCCAACATCACTAGTGACACTTTGTATGGGGCCCATGGTGTTATTCAAGGTTGATGGTATTGCACTAACACAAAGATGAAAAATATGCAAGAACTGAGAGTGATCATTTTTCACTGGGATGCAAAATTGACTGGAGATGTTGCTCACAAGGAGATGATTAGCCTCACACAGCATTTTAAGCAGACACTTGAGCTCACCACAACAGAAAGAGAAGGTGGCTACAAAATTATTATAATAGTACAATATATACTACAGTGAATTTTATGTGGTTATGATTTAATAATGCATATTTACATTTGTTCACATTTCTCTTGACTTTGAATGGCAGCATGTACAGTCTGTGTGTGCCTACCTTTTGATAATAGACCTGTATATGTATTATGGTAATAATAAAATGACTAGTATCTATGTGTATTTTATATAATTGTGACATACTTAATTTTTCCTAATTTTTTTGATATCTAGACTATGAAGTTCATCTGCTAAATCTCAAAAAATCTTCCAATATATTTATTGAAAAACAATCTGCATGTAAGTGGATTATGCAGTTCAAATCCATGTTGTTCAAGGGTCAGTTGTATGCAGTCCTGCCATCTCTAGCCACATCAGACAATATTCAGTGCCTTGAATATTTTACACAACATTCCCACAGGCAATTATTTATTCTTCTCTCAACTTGGTCAAGTGTTTTAGGCATGCACAGGAAGGAAGTCAGATTAGCAATTAACTTTTATCTGATTATTACTCTAATTTTTAGAACTATCTAAATCTTTGTTTCATCTATGCACTCTCACAAAAGGCCTTTGCTTCACTGTTAGAGAGTATGCTATTTGAGAACAGTGCCCACATTCTGAATTTAATAAATGATTAGCAAAGACCAAGATGTTCCAAGCACTTTGGTAGGTGCTACCGTACATCTCTTTTTAGTTCTAACACCATGAGCCTCACATTCTGCCTGGCCTGGAGCTTGTGCTTAGTGAGCAGTTATCAAACGACTGATTGATTAGCTCAAGAAAAAGTACAGATTCAAAGGAACTAAAGCTTTTCCATTATACTTTTTCCACTGATTAGAATCCCTGGTAACTTTTCAATGGCATGTTCTGCTGAGGAGAGAAAAACCTGGATATCTTGCTTTAATGCTTAGATTTATACAAGTAATTAACTTTCTTTCTTCTTGAGGAGACACAATTAGTCATGACTCTGGTCCTCTTCCTTAAAGAGCATAGAGAACACTCAACCACAATCTTCATACTCCTTGTATGAGCCTTTTCTAAACTTAGAGGAGTGGTAGCATGACAGCTGCTTCTAAAGGCCGCTGTTGGGGAGGAAAGTGTGAGTGTCGATATTTGCATCTGAAAATCTGTGCTCAACACTAGTGTATTCTACAAGGCCCTGGAGTAAGTAAGAGCCTTTCTTCTTACCCTTACCCTTTATCCTTGTTTGTTAATCGGAATGAACAATTTAAACTGCCAATGTTGACAGAGGAGGGCCTGAAAGAGTAACAGGCCAGGGTCAATAATGCAATTGGCTCAGATGTCATTGGAAGAAGGCGGATGGCAGAGTGAGCAAAGTGTTCACCTCTGCTCCTAGTCTATCACTTACTGAAGTGATAGAAATGGAATTTTCAAAAGACATAAACTCATAAAGACAAGGAGAGGATGCAATGGCAAAACACTGTGAAAGTTGGAAAGCATGGAAGAAAACCAAAAAGTTAAATTTTAAATGAAGACGAGAATGTTAAAAGCAACCAGATGCATACTACAGAATACCACAAAAGGCTCAGAAAGGGGCATCATCTATTATCAATTACTTTCTATTCCCTAGAAGTGGAGGTAAAGTGGGACTGCAAATGGATGAGTTCAAAGTCCGTATACAAAATGCTTAGATCCCAAGATCATCTCTCTGACTTAGTGAATGTCCCACCTTATCAGAAGACTAGAGATTTATCCTCCAGTGAGGAAAACAGAGTCTCTGATCTGCTAATAGAGAGTTAGCATTGTTAAGAGTAGGAATGTCTGGGAAAACTGGCTAGCCATATGTAGAAAGCTGAAACTGGACCCCTTCCTTACACTTTATACAAAAATTAATTCAAGATGGATTAAAGACTTAAATGTTAGACCTAAAACCATAAAAACCCTAGAAGAAAACCTAGGCAATACCATTCAGGACATAGGCATGGGCAAGGACTTCATGTCTAAAACACCAAAAGCAATGGCAACAAAAGCCAAAACTGACAAATGGGATCTAACTAAACTAAAGAGCTTCTGCACAGCAAAAGAAACTACCATCAGAGTGAACAGGCAACCTACTCATCTGACAAAGGGCTAATATCCAGAACCTACAAAGAACTCAAACAAACTTACAAGAAAAAAATAACCCCATCAAAAAGTGGGCAAAGGATATGAACAGACCCTTCTCAAAAGAAGACATTTATGCAGCCAACAGACACATGAAAAAATGCTCATCATCAATGGTCATCAGAGAAATGCAAATCAAAACCACAATGAGGTACCATCTCACACTAGTTGGAATGGCAATCATTAAAAAGTCAGGAAACAACAGGTGCTGGAGAGGATATGGAGAAATAGGAACACTTTTACACTGTTGGTGGGACTGTAAACTAGTTCAACCATTGTGGAAGACAGTATGGCAATTCTTCGAGGATCTAGAACTAGAAATATCGATTCCCCAAGGATGTAGAACTAGAAATACCATCTGACCCAGCTATCCCATTGCTGGGTATATACCCAAAGGATTATAAATCATACTGCTATAAAGACACATGCACACTTACGTTTATTGTGGCACTATCTGCAATAGCAAAGACTTGGAACCAACCCAAATGTCCATCAATGATAGACTGGATTAAGAAAATGTGGCACATACACACCATGGAATACTATGCAGCCATAAAAAAGGATGAGTTCATGTCCTTTGTAGGGACATGGATGAAGCTGGAAACCATCATTCTCAGCGAACTATGGCAAGGACAAAAAAACCAAACACTGCATGATCTCACTCATAGGTGGGAATTGAACAACGAGAACACTAGGACACAGGAAGGGGAACATCACATACTGGGGCCTGTCATGGGGTGGGGGGAGGGATAGCATTAGGAGATATACCTAATGTAAATGACGAGTTAATGGGTGTAGCACACCAACATGGCACATGTATACATATGGAACAAACCTGCACATTGTGCACATGTACCCTAGAACTTAAGGTATAATAATAATTAAAAGAAAGAGTAGGAATGTGATACTAAGGTAAGGGAGAAAATGTGAAAGCTTGTAGGTAGAATCTTGAGGTATCCCTACTCCCACTTCTCCACCAGTCCTCTTTCCTTAACAAGTTCTCAGAATGGTCTATTAGGAAGGCTTATCCTCCAAGAAAGAAGAATCAAAGATTCTACTCAGAAACCTGACCAATTCTGGGGAAAAAGCCCAAATCTGTAACATGGGTTATTCCTCATTATAATACCACTCAACAAAGCCCACAAAAAAGTCCCATTATAATGCCATGCAATAAGGCCCACAATTTATCAATCCATGCAAACTCAGCTTCTGTTCTCTTAAATATGAACAGAGAGTCATGAATCAGCAGAAAACTAAGAAAAATCTCTACTTGAAAGGCTGAAACCAAAACAAACAGATAAGAGCAATTTGGGAAAAAGAGGAAAATAATATACAAATATATCATTAATAACCTCAGAGAACTGAGAACAACATGCTATACAAATGGAACATTTAAAGAAAACCTTTTGGAAATTAAAACTATGTTTGAATGCATTTAAAATTTCAATAAAATAGTTTTTTTTTAAAGTTGAGAGAATTTCTCCAACAGGTGTGCAAAATGGGAGCTTTTTTAAAAATGAGGAGGCAATTGACAAGTAATAAAACTGAAAAAGTTGTGTGGGCATGTTTTATAGCAATATGAACATAGTCAAATATATAAAATTGGAAGCAGTTGTCTTTTTGAGTTGAGCATAGTGGTCATGTGGGCAAAAGACTGCTTCTTCTTCTTCTTCTAATACTTTAAGTTCTGGGATACACGTGCAGAATGTGGAGGTTTGTTACATAGGTATACCTGTGCCATGGTGGTTTGCTGCAACCATCAACCTGTCATCTACTTTAGGTATTTCCCCTAATGCTATCCCTCCCCTAGCTCCCCACCCCCCAACAGGCCCTGGTGTGTGATATTCCCCTGTGTTCATGTGTTCTCATTGTTCAACTCCCACTTATGAGTGAGAACATGTGGTGTTTGGTTTTCTGTTCCTGTGTTAGTGTAATGAGACTGATGGTTTCCAGCTTCATCCATGTCCCTGAAAAGGACATAAACTCATCCTTTTTATGACTGCATAGTATTCTGTGGTGTATGTGCTGTTTTTAGCAACAAATCTTATATAACTCTTTAAAATATTGTCATGTATAACTTTAATGAAAATAAATAGTTTTTCTAAGCAGCATGGAATTTGCTTCTGGCTTTTAAAATCTTAGCTCTGCTACTTACTAGTTTTGAGCATATTTCTGAACTTCTTTAATGTCTCCTTATCTCTATACTGGAGGGAATAATACCTACTTCACAGAGTTGTTATGACTAACAAATATGATAATAAATGTATAGAATTAATCAAATAGTCTGGTAAATATTAAGGGTACCATAAATGTTAGCCATTATTTTTATTCCGTAGGTTAACTAGAAACAAATTTCTTCATCATTTGCCAAGGGAATTTCTCATTCCATCTTTTCTTTTGATAACAGATGTAAGAGGTTTTGAAAAGAAACTATATGTGTAGGGTTGTCTGTGGCCTTTATAGAACCACTGACAAACCAATGGTTTCTATAAAGCCCTTGGTACCTATTGCTATACCTATTAACTATCTAATGTATATCAGACACACATCTGGAATGGAATGTTCATGAGGATGACGAAGAGAAGCTGATGTGAAGATTCTTGTTTCATGATAAATAAAGTTATTTTCATGTTGTTAATTCTTCTTCTTGTCCCAATAGGTTTTCTAGCCATGAAGAAATAAAGATAGTAGCAATATTTGTGGTAGCCAGAATGGTACTCCAAAGAAGTCCATGCCCAACTCCTGGAATCGGAATATGTAAGTGTGCAAATATAATTAAGGTTACTAACCTTAAAATAGAGAGATTTTCCTGGATTATCTGGATGGCCAAATTGAAAGCAGAGAACGCCCTCCAGCTGGAGGGAAGAGAAGGGTGGAATAAGAAGTCATAGAGGTTCGAATCGGAGAGAGACTCAACTTGCTATGTTTACAACTACTTGGAAAGCATGAAAACAATGCCGGTGGCTTCTAGGAGCAAATACCAGTCCTTGGCTGACAACCAGTCAGGTAACAAAGACCTGAGTTCTACAGCTGCAAGAAACTGAATTCAAGAATTATCTCCTCAGAGATGCCAGTAAGGAATGCAGCTCTGCCAACACCTGGAGTTAGGCTTTGTTAAACTTTAGCAAAAGATCCAGTCATGCCCACTCAGGCATCTGACCAACAGAAATTGTGGTACAACAAATTTGTGTTGTCTTAATCTACTAAATTTGTGGTAAATTGTTATGGCAGCAAAGAACACTAATGTAATATTCAAACAGGTCATACTAATAATGCCTCGTATGATTCAGAATAGATAGTCTGATCTACTGGATTAAGCATATCTTCAGAGATTTTACAACACAAAAACCTAATATTATAGCAGCTTATATTTTAAAAGAGGACTTTTATGATATAAATATTCAGTACTTTTATCTTCAAGAAATAAATGAGGCTTGACAGAATCTACATGCTTCAGCACATAAGTTAGGTTCCAATGGCTAGATAAAAAGCCGGAAAACCCATGATATTTCTCAGTTTCAACTGCCTTTCCAAGGTGATTTGGCCATCCATTAACTTTACAAATAGCTAAAGACACTAATACTTACCATAAAGTATAACTTGACAATTTTTTCCTCTCCTTGTTATTAGGCTACTTTTTAGCTTTCATTGAATGGGAGTGAAACACATTAGAATATTGTGAAACACAATAGAAAATTAAGGAAACACATATATAGAATATATATATATAGAATAGAATATAGTGAAATACAATATAGAAAATTACTTAATTCATTCCTAAAAGAGAAGGTTTAGTATAAAATGAGTAATAACTTCAGGTGGTGTTAAATTTTAGTAAATTAAGATGTTATCATTTATGACATTTTATATTATAGCACCTTATAAAATGCCCATATTCTGGGAAAGATGCCTGGGCTAGAAACTAGAAAATGGAACAAAAGAAAACAAGATATGTTCTAAGCAAGATCTTGAAGTTGAGTGTAAACTTCAGAGAATAAAAAATAATGAAGGGTAGTAGATTTTAAAAGTGAAAGAAAAAAAATGACATGACTCTGAGAAGACTACAACAGCATCATAGTTGTAGAATCTCCTCAAATTCCCTCATAAAAACAGATCACCTAGAAAACCAAGAACCCCCAATTTCTGCTGCAAAAGGAGATGACAAGATATCACCAGGAACTCCAAAATACTAGTAAGCGAGTTCAAACTACTTAATGATAAGACCTGTGTGTTCATAACTGTGCAGAAGTACACAAAGGAAAGGAGAAGGAACTCTTGGTATATCTAAATTCAAAAAAGCCTCAAAATAATGCATGAATATTCACTAGAAATCTCAGCAGTTTATTTTAAGAATAAAGTCTAAACTGGAGAAAGTTTTACAAACTCCTAATCAAGGGTGAATGCATGTGAAATAAAATCTCAGACCCTTCACTGTTTTTGATAATTTGGGAGGTAATAATGGGATGTTCACAGGGACATGGCTTTCTGAAAGAGGAAACACAAGAGTCTCATGGGTCAGTTTCAAGGATATGAGAAGATTCTGTGTGATTCAGTATGAGATAGTCATGCCCAAGTGGCAGCCAGGGTTAAAAATCACTGGTATAGAAATATAAAACCATGTGGCATGTACAGGAATAGACTAATGGTCTTTTGTGGCAGAAACAAGGGGTTGGGGAGAAGATGAAGGAGCACACGTACTGAGTCATCAGGGAGGTTAAGAGGGCTCCAAGGCTCTGTACACCAAGAGTTATCCTGTAGACCAAATCTGGCCTGCCATTTGTTGTATGTGACCTGTGAGCTAATAATGATTTTTACATGTTTAACTTTAAAAAATCAAAAGAAGAACAAATGTAAACTATATGGGTTTATAAATAAGATTTTATTGGAACACAGCCATGCCTATTTATGTGTTATGTATGCCTGCTTTGTACTACTATGGCAAATTTGAGTAGCTGTGACAGAGACTGTATGGCCCACAAAACCATAAGCATATATACAGATAAATCATTAAGAAATTATTCCAATAACCCAAATTACAGATGAAGAGAACACACTTGGAGAAGGGGAGGGTAATGAAGGGAAGGAGGGAAATATCTTGTGAGACAAGCAAGTATAATATGAAATTGGTTAGAAAGGGAAGGTAAAAGAAAAATATGGAAAATATTGATATTTTAGTCCTGTTGGTTTGATTGACATTATTTGAAGAAGACAAGAAGAGGAGCAAATTGGGGTAGGAGAGGAAAAATAAAGGCAAAACAAGTTTGGCATTGCACATTAAAAATGTGGTATATATGCAAGACAGCTAGGTAATCCTTGCCTCTGAACATTCATAATACACTCTTGTGTCATTTATTGCATAATGTATTGTGGTATGTTTTGGGTATAACTAATCTTACTACATTGTGATCCCTCAAGAGCATAGCCCACATCTTACTCACTTAATACCCTGACACAGTGTGTTGTATGTAATAGGTAGCCCACACATATTCTTGAATAGATGAATTCATTCATACATTTCATAAGGGCAGGGATATGTTTCAAGTTGCTCCAGAGCCCCTCAGCACCCAAGATAAAGAAAAGAACACTATGGGCATAAATAAATGGTTTATTACAGATGTCAAGGGACAAACCCTCCAATCCAATGGAAGAGAATGCATTGGCCATCATGCTACCCAATTCTCTTTAATTAGCCAAGGTTCTGCAATATCACTTTAGATAGATAAATTCCCTGGTCAAGAACTCCTCTCCTAGCAGCTGAATGCTATAGAAGCAGAAAATTTACTTTATACTTTTCTGTCCTCAGGGGACACAGAGGGACAATGGTTGCTATTTTAAAAGACAGGTTATTGGGAAAGTTGACGGTTCAGATAAATGGGAGAGCACTTTGGCAGTGAAAAGAATAAACACTAGGGCATTAGGGGAGCTATAAGGAGATGCTATTCCCAGAGGCTGAAGAAACCCATTTGCCAGAGATGTTATTCAAAATCATAGTCCAAACTGCAATTGTCTGGCAAATAGACTCTCAAACCATTAGGTAAAAAGATAGGTGACAGGTAAAATTGAATGTGTAGGGTACCCTGTTATGTATATTGAATGCCTGAGGGTCATTTCTGAATGCGTAGATTACCATTTGAGGTTAAATCACTCACTAGTCATTGCCACAGAAAGAATAAAAGAAAATAAGGAAATGATGGGAAGAGGCCAGGTGAATGTGTGGCTGCTACTCATCAGTGGTAGTGTTACCTACCTAGGCAAATGACAAAGCGAGGCCAGAGCCACATACAGTAAGGCCTACAAGTAGGACAAAGGATTGCAAGCTATGACTCAAAATGACTCTGGTCAAATGTTAAATGCCCCTTAATTTGGATGTTTTCCCCTTATCAGCTCGCAGCCACTATTACTTCCTTACAAATTAGGTTGTATTTTCAATGTACAGTATGCAGTGGCCACTATGGCCTAAAATATATATTCCTTCCTTTTCCCCACTTAATTACATACTCATCCAAAAACACTAGCCTCTCATTCTACCAGGAATCCGAAATTACATTCACACTTTAGGGTTAAAGGCATTACCTCTAACACCCCTCTTAAAGTGTAGGTTTGCTCTAGAACAGAAGCATTAATACTTTTTTAAGGTTGCCTCAGGATAAGGTGTCACGTGGGGCATCTCATCTCATGAAGCCAACTGGGCTGATTCAGAGAAAAAAATGTCCAGGCTCAGTAAGAAGGTCCTCTGAAAAAGAGGAAAATGATACTGGAGGCCGGACGTGGTGGCTCACACCTGTAATCCCAGCATTTTGGAGCACTTTGGAAGGCCGAGGAGGGTGGATCACCCGAGGTCAGGAGTTTGAGACCAGCCTGGCCAACATGGCAAAACCTCATCTTTACTAAAATTACAAAAGGTAGCCGAGTGTGGTGGCACATGCCTATAATCCCAGTTACTCGGGAAGTTGAGGCATGAGAATCACTTGAACCCAGGAGGCAGAGGTTGCAGCAAGCTGAGATTGAGCCACTGCACTCCAGCCTGGGCAACAGAGTGAGACTCTGTCTTAAAAAAAGAGAAAAGAAAAGAAAAATAACTCTGGAAAGCAGGAAACCCCTTGAGCTGACCAAAGCCCACCATTGCCGGGTCATTGCCATTTATGCACTGTCCAGAAGGGAGGTTATCAGCATCAACACTCTTGGGATGGAGCAGGTAGCAACTCATCTTCAAATCAGTTCGAGCTGTTAAAACTCCTTAACTCATTTTTGTGCTTGTCAATCATCATGCAGAATTCACCCATTATAAACGAAGATGAATTGTCCTTTATATTTCAAGAGTAACTTTCAACTAAAGAGTACAAAGCATGAGCCAAATTCTCACATCTTTCTCCAGAGAGCCATAGCACATGTCCTTTTATTCTGATCATGATTTTTTAAATGATTATGGACTGTTAGAATTTGTGAAATGGATCCTCCTTGGAAATTGTTCATTGAAAAAAAGTAAAGGTTCATAGAGACTTCCTATGGAGGACAAAGCCATTGATGAAGTAGAATATTGAGGTTAATCATATGTTGTGGTCTAAGGTGGCATAAATATTGAGAGAAACAAAAGGGAAAAAAGTCATATTGACCTCAAGGGGCATGATAAAGAGGAAAGAAAAACGAGACACACTGCTTTCGAGTTACACAAGTCTGGAGTTGAATGCTGAGTCTTTAGATTTCTCCTTGGGAAAATGTTTAAAAATGTTTAAACCTCTCTGAAGTTTAGTGTCCTCATTTGTAAAACTAAGAACGATACCTTATCTGACAGAGCATTGGTAATAAATGTGGTTGTTACATGGTAGGTGCTAGATGAGGCTTCTTTCTACACTGTCTCTCACCACAAGCTGGGCAGACAAGGTTTACATAGAATGACAGCAATTTAGTAGAGGCAGCTTGATATGACAGATAGGGAAGAAAGTAGTCAGGGGACTTGGCTTCTCTAGATGCAGCTCTGCCACTCAAAGAGTACTAACTACTATTTCTATAGCAACTTTCAGTTTATAAACATGTTAACATATATTCCAAGCATATGATCTAACCTGAGTAAAACCCTGTCACCGAAGCTCAGTTGTCTCATCTGACAAATGAAAGGAGATGGCTAGATATGGTCTGTAAGGAACCTTCAACTCTCAAATCTTATGATTCTAATTATTAAAGTGTGTAAAATAATGAGTACTTTAAAGGAGTACAATGAATATAGAAAGATCCTGGGACTGGGGAACCTGAAAAATTTCATAGATCATTAGCGCTTACATTCTTGAGAATTTATTTCCAAGTGATGTTGATAGCCTGAGCCAAGACAGGTACGTAACCAGAACTGAGGAAGAAGTGCAAGGATGAGAGAGAACAACCTAAAGGGAGCAAGTAAGAGTGTTGCAATAGAACATGAAGAAAGGCCAGGAAGGCTGAGTCCAGCATTTGGATATACTACAATGCTAAACAGACATGAGATCGGCTATGGCAGCAAACAGGATCTCCTGAAGCTCTTGTGTGAGTTAGCCTTTCTCCCAATTCTTGTTGCACCCATGATTACCATCATAGTGGACAACCAAAACTTCTGTAAATTATTCCCATTATTTATGTTCCCAAATGAATTTCTCCTTTCTCTAGGTCTCAAAGCACAATTTATATTCTGCCTAACATAAGTTGAAGGAAGGAAGAGAGTGGAAGGATGAAGAAAGAGAGTAGACACATGGACATGATACACGTGGATTAGCCAACTAGTTAAATATCATGCTTATAATGCTGTGATCCACATGGCTTGGCATCAAAATGGGATTGCAGTTAAAAACAAAAACATGGTCCATGCAACTAAAAAACCTAAAAGTAGTTCAACTCTAATGATTATATTTTTCTTTAACACCTACATTGCAAAAGATTTTAATCAATAGCAGCATTTCTTAAAATTTTTAAATTAAAAACTTCCCTCTCCAGTCTGCAATCTGCACACACTGCACCTGCTCTCACATCTCTCCTCAAAACCACATGAAGCCACCCTTAAAACTTTATTTTTATTTCCCTCTGGTCCTCTCTTCCCCTGCCTCCCAAATTCTTCATCCCCTAAGTCCTAAAAAGAATCCAAAAAAGAAGCAGAGCAATCCCGAATAAAACAACAGAGAATTTCTGAGAATAGGAAGGAGGAGGGAGATTTTGTAGACATTTACATATTAACCATTTCCACAAACTTCCAACATTTACTTTATGTGAAGCCAAATGTATGTATGTTCAATATTTTGCATCTCATCTAAATTTACATACAAGAGATGGGGTCCTAAGAGCCAAATTCCACAGACTTAACAAGAGTGGCAAAGCAATAGATGCATTCTGTTCAGGAGCATGTCACCTGCGTTGGCAGGGTCAGAGAAGAAAGCACGTGTGCTGCATCTAGACTGACCCAGACTCAGGAAAATGGCTGAAAGTAGGATTGAGTAGAAAGGAGGAGGAGAAGAAAGGCATTTAGATAGCTCTGATATTAATACAAAACAAATTCCAGGCCAGGCACCGTGGCTCATGCCTATAATCCCAGCACTTTGGGAGGCCGAGGTGGGTGGATCACCTGAAGTCAGGAGTTTGAGATCAGCCTGTACAACATAGTGAAACCCGTCTCTACTAAAAAATACAAAATTAGCCAGGCATGGTGGCGGATGCCTATAATCCCAGCTACTTGGGAGGCTGAGGCAGGAGAATCACTTGAACCCTGGAGGCAAAAGTTACAGTGAGCTGAGATCGCACCATTGCACTCCAGCCTGGGCAACAGAGCAAGACTCTGTCTCAAAAAAATAAATAAATAAATTCCAAAGTTTCTCAGTAGAATTTTGTATTTGTGCTTGTCTAATCTCAAGAGCACTAGTCTGCAAAACTCAGAAAGCCAACCTTTCACAGTTGCTGGCTGCTACTCCTGAAATCTGTTTATCAAGGGTCAAAATATCACCTGCTTCTTCAGATCTTGCTGAAAATGAGAGCAACTGTAATCCCAGGAGCTAAAAAACACTGCCTCTGTGTCTTGGGGCAGAATTCCTGCAACCCTTCTAATAGCCTGGGGAGAACCAAGAACAAGGCTTATTTCTCTAGGGCATGAAGTGTATTCCTTCCAATATGGCTTTTCTTTTCTCCCTTCTTAGCTCACATATCCATTCCAATTAACTGAGGGCAGCCTGAACCCAATTTACATGTTCCCACATTAACAAGTCCTCATCTGCTTTTTCTGATGAGCCTGTGCCCACCTACAAACCTCTCTCAAAGTATGCGATGAAAAATCCAATTCTTGGGAGCTGTGTTCCTGCAAGTCAGAAAGATGCCCTACATATTTTTTAACTGATCAGTCTAAAAACAGCTTTAGCCAATTTAAACCACTTTTTATAAAATATCATTTGCATCAGGTTTGACAGCCCGCCTGCCACATTCCCACCCATTATGAAATGAAACAGCTGAGCTACCAACTTTCAGAAAAACTTTCTGCTGGAAACTGCAACTCAACATTAATGGTCATAGGCCTGGAAGCAGGCCTTAGCTTACATTATGGAGCTCAGCCGTGGAAATTAAATCAATCTGAAGAAGGCAAGGAGAGAACTGATTCTTCTGTGTTACATAAATGGAGAGAGATGGTGATACAGCATTCTCTGGGGCCTCTGATAATGGTGCCAAACCCACCATGGCCTTGCCATGGTCTCTGTAGGGGACGGAGTCTCCCTCACTAAGAAACACTACAGCCAGGACCTAACAAATGGCTGGCCTGCAGAATGAGTTGCCCAGTCCTGGTAAACAGTCATGAACTAGAAAACATGGTTGAAGTGTTCCCTGCAATTAAGAAACTGCCTGCCTAAGACTCAGGACTCTGCTTTTATTCCTCCTGCCTGCACTTTGTTTTGCTATACTAAACACCATATCCCTACTCTGAAAGAACATGGCAATCTCTACAATTTAGACAACTACTTGAAGGCAGGTGAAATATATCCTCCACCTCATCCCCAAAAGAGTGTGGAAGATGCTTTCTTTGAGGAACTGGAACCCATTTTGGGGTGGAAATCCATATTCCTAATTGTACTGGGATGAAGGGTATTGTGTACTGGGGCATATCACTGTCTAATTATAACAAGAGGGTTTTGTTTATAGTCAAGTAGCAGTTTTTCCATACCTCCAGTCCGTGGGCTCTTCTGTGGAGGGGAGAATACTCCTGACACTCAACTCATCTAGAGGAACTGAGACCTTGGTAAGGAGCAGTCTGACTTCTGAAAAAGGCCAAAGGTCCTGAGAGCTGCTCCAGATGCTGAGTCATCTCAAAGCATTGCATTTTAATGGTTCATTTTTCTTTCTTTTTTCCGAGACGGAGTCTCGCTCTGTCGCCCAGGCTGGAGTGCGGTGGCGCGATCTCGGCTCACTGCAAGCTACACCTCCCGGGTTCACCCCATTCTCCTGCCTCAGCCTCCTGAGTAGCTGGGACTACAGGCGCCCATCACCACACCCGGCTAATTTTTTGTATCTTTTAGTAGAGACGGGGTTTCACTGTGTTAGCCAGGATGGTCTCGATCTCCTTACCTCACGATCCACCCACCTCGGCTTCCCAAAGTGCTGGGATTACAGGCGTGAGCCACCGCGCCTGGCCTCATTTTTCTTCTGGGCGTTTTTAATCCGGGTTCTCCCAAAACATCTCGCTCACCCACATTCCCTGCTTTTGATAACCCTCAACCTTGCTCTGATCTTAACCTCACCCCTCACCCCTACCAAACAGATTAAGTTTGGGATCATTCTCCCATAGCCTAAGCAAGATTTGGTGGGTTTATAATCTCTCCACACTGCTATCACCACATTCCAACACTGCCTCACCTGGTGACCGACATAGACCAACATTAATTAATTCATTCATTTATTCTTCAACAATGTGTATGGAGCACTTGCTATGTGCCAGGCACTTTTCCCATAATAAGATTATCATTAGATGATTGCTGTACTTGCTATGTATACAGCCCTGGACAAAACAAAAAAACCCATCTCGCTTCATGGAGCTGACATTCTAATAAGCAGGAGTTAGAAAATGATTTTGGACCTTTTAAGACTGTCATTTAAAATATTTTCCTTCATCTCTTACACCTTCCAGCAGCCATCCCTATGTCTATGCTTTCCATATCCCCATAAGAAAAATTATATGTAATATGATGCTATGTAATATGATGTAATATGATGCTTTTTTATATGTAAATATGATGCTAGATCTTTTCTAGGCATTTTCAAATATTATTGAAGAGGTTCCTTATACAATTTTGTAAGATACAATATTTTTTAAACTTTTTATTTTGATATAGATTTAGATTTCCAGAAAAGTTGCAAAAATAGTTCAGAGAATTCACATCGACCCTTCACCCTGCTTCCCCCCCAACCCCAATATTTCCATCTTATGTAACTAAGAAACATTTATCAAAACTAAGGAACTAATACTGATGCTATACTATAAACTATAGACTTTATTCAGATTTCACAAAATTTTCTAGTTTCCACTAATCCTTTTTGTGTTCTAGGAGTCAACAGAGAATTCCACATTGCATTTTCTTTAATCTTCTCCAATCTGTGGCAATTTCTTAGTTTTTATTTTTCATGCTGGTGACACCTTTGAGAAGAACTAGTTGGGTATTTGCAAAATGCCCCTCAATTTGGGTTCATCTGATGTTTTCTCATGATGAGACTGGAGTTATGGATTTTGGGGGAAAATACCACAAAAGTAATGTATCTTATTCATTGCATTAACAAAGCCTTCTTCTTCAGGGGCTGCACAATGTCACTATGACAGTACTGGTGATGTTAACTGTGATCACTTGGTTACGGTGGTGTCTGCTGAATTTCTCCACCTAAAAGTGGTATCTTTTCCTATGACCTTTGTTAGAAAAAGTCCGAGCCCAGCAAACATTATAGGAGAGGGGGATTAAGGCCCATCTCCTGAAAGGAGGACTGTGAAAGAATCTGTAGACATGTTAAAACCACTAATCTATTTAGTAAATATTTGGGGGAGATACTTTGAGGCTATCCAAATATCCCGTGTAAAGTTTCAGCATTTACTTGTGGATCTTGTCTGCAGCACTCATCTAATGATAATCTTATCTAAGTCTTTCTACATTTATTTGAAGTTATTCTAATCTGCTTCTTTTCCCCATTTATTTGACCATTTATGTCATTTTGAACTCACAGATATCTTTCATGTATGTTCCTGGCTAATTATGTAGTTGTGAAGTACAGATAAATAAATTGAGATTCAAAGCATTTTCATGATTCACCCAGGGTCACACAGTCACTCAGCCGCAAAACAGGATCAGTAATTTAAGTTTCCTCACTTTCAGTTCTATGCTGTCTATGGTTCACCTGGCAAACAACTCGCTACACAGCATGAGTTAATAAATACTTGAAGAAACAAATGAATGAATAACATAGTAAACTTACAAATTTATGTGGCCATTGGAATTGACTCTTGGTAATCCTATTTTAAGAACACAGAGAACTAGGAAATGTGTAATAGAGAGAGATTTGAATACCAACCCCACAAAGAAATTTTATGCAGCAGCAAGAAAGGTTTCTTCCTGTTCACAAGGTGATTTTGTAGCTTTGGCATTTACCCAAATGTTCAGAATACATCATCGGTTCCTTGGCCCGATTTGCTTTTAGGAGAGAATGAATATATAATCCCTGTGAAGAGAAACCCAGAAGCCAGTTTTCCTGATAATTCACAATGACCCCCATGTGTGACTCTAACCATTCTCCCGGAATCTAAGAACTCCCTCCCCAAGGGCAGAAGTCATGTCAGATTTGCATAGTAGGTACTCAATTAATGTTGCCCAATGTGTATCTTGCTTTTTGTGGTTCTTCTGTATTAACAGACTATCACAAGGCCAGAGTTCCTTCCCTCAGCTGCCACTGATTTCAGGTTTCATTATGTTCTTCAATGGAAACATCAGTAAATAAACTGTTATTAAAAGAATTATGTCCTAGAAACAATAGAGTTGGTAGAAATGTCTGGCACCTTGCCCAATTTCTGATGCACAGTAGGTACAAAGTAAATATTTGAGGAATTAACCCATAAAGAAATGAATGTGTGGGCTAGAGTAGTTAGGAAACACTTCATGCAGGAGACGGAGTTTGAACAAGACCAAGAAGGATGATGGTGACAAGTGGATAGGGCTTATCCCAACAATATTGAATGTTATTCCTTTTATAATTTTAGTCATGTCAGCTAGTAATAAGACTTTTTTCTTTACTTGGACTCCCATATAACTAACAAAAAAACCAACATCCTCTAATAAACCTACAATTGTTTTCCAAGTCCTTAATGGCTCTGTCTTGGTATGTTTAATTGGTATATGACACCAAGAGATGAAAGGCAAGCATTCAGCCATCTGATATGGGATCATATAACAATAATCCCATTTTCCCAGCCCACAAGAAGGGAATCCTATAAATCACACACCACCTGAAGTCAAACAATTCCAAATTGTAGGGCCTGATAACACCCTACTTCTAATGAGTGATTTCTACTTTTTCAGAAATGTATATTATGTAACAGAAACTCAACAGAAAGTGGCTCATACTAAAAGAGCCTTATTGTCCTGTTAAACTAGATGTGCTCACAGAAACAAAAGTTTCACTAAGGGAACAAGGGAAGCTCTGGGACCAATGAGAACTAGCCTAAGAAGTTGATCCTGACATGATCATTTACTTGTACATCCAGCTCTTAAACCTACTTTCTCTGATTTTATTCCCTCCTTCTATAGACAGTGATGCCCTCTCAGGCAGGAGAGCCAAACCTCAGTTCATAGTTTTCTGTTCATAAATGCAGAGGCAGTCAGGCACTATGGATACTCTAAGGAAATTGCTGGTCTTGGTCACATGTCTATCCCAGTGGCCAGTGAGACTGGGTGCTATGATAGAAAGTCCTACTAGGATCACAGAATATAGTGGAGAAAGAACAATTTCCAGAGAAAAGAGGACATCAGAGTAGACCAACCCCTCATCAATAGTCCACAACTCTGCTGAGCTAGACAAAGCAGGCATGAACAGATTTGTTTTTGAGGACCTCACATCTAACATCCACAACTTTCACATAATGTATGTTCAGCCTTATAGAACTTCAAGTCTCCTATTTATCTTGACTCCAGAGACTCCCTCTGCAAACTCCTTACTGATGAGATACAGAAGGAAACACAATGAAACTGAATGTTTATATAATAAACATTTGAGGGCTAGCAAACAAAGAAAAAAGACAGTGGAGAGTGATGACCTTTTCTTGCTAAGACTACCAGACAATTTTTTATTTGGCTACATGGTAAGTGGCCCATAGCACTCTAAGTAGTTAAGAGTGTGTGTCTTGGACAGAGGACACATGTGCCAGAATGGAGGTACATGACAGTTCAGATATGGCATAAGTTATCAATCTGGAGGTGACATAATTTGTGCTTTGGGGATTTTTGACATATACTTTGCTTTCCACCATCTTCTATCAACAAGTCACATTCTTTTTTGTTCCATCACTTTGATCTATATTCAACAAAAAAGTTCTACAAATTCTGTTAGGTCTACTGTGCCTCTCAAGTTACTAACTTACTATCCATGGTCAACACATTTTTTAGTTTCCTCTATGACTCACAGCTATTTGCTTACTTACTATCTATAATTAGTCTCATCTCCGCCTCATGTATTTGTTTCTTTTATTCTGAGTGTAGCAAAATGGAATTTTCTTAAATAAAAGAGAAAAATTAAATGCATAATGGCTTCTGATATTTCTTCCTTCTGGAACATCCTGGAACCAAATGACTAGGGAAGGAAGTGTATTTGCATACACAAAAGCAAGGCAAAGTGACCAGGGAAGGAGAGCACTCTGTCTTCTGTTTCGCTGTTCCCAGGAGGTAGGATATCCACTGCCAGAGTATCAGTCTGAATGTTGAAATACTCTATGACTCAATGAACTTTGACTCTTAACACTCAGATAAATTATGAGTGCCTTCTTTCCTTGACTTTAGAAGCAGCTCTGAAGACAGAAACAATCCTTTAGTTATAAAGCTAGGTGGGGATTGCCTAGACAACCTTGGCTACCTCCTTGACTCTCACAACTAAGACTTGGGAAATAATTCTTATGAGTTCAATTGTCAGAGGGGATTAGGCAGCAGTAGTAACCCCCAAGGAAAGAAACACCCAAAGATACAGTCATTTCTTCAGAAGGTTGTAAACCTGTGGCTCACTGACCACACAGCTTTGTTCCTTTGCCTTGTTCAAATGCAGCCCTGCCACACAAACATCAGGAGTCATGCTGACAGGCAGAGAGTGGAAGAATAGACATTTAAGAACAAAAATGAAAAACAGGCAATTGCCAAAATGCTAACTCTGTGAACTATGCAAATATATTTAGCCACTGGACCTCCCCTTTTAGAAATGGTTTCAGGACCTTAAGGGGGTGCTGGGAAAGGCAAGTCTATCCCTCCCCTACCTTTGAGAAACAAAAAAGTAGACACATGGAGAAAACAAGTGGGAGAGGGAGAGGTAGCAAAAGATTTTTTTCTTCTTTGCTATTTGAATGAAAAAGCTTTCTTGCCAGAGCCAAGTGATGGGGATTGGATGGCATTCTGACAGCCAAATAGAATAAAGGCTTAGTGATCAATGACATAGGATCCGTGGGGCCAAAAATTCAAATACATAGACAGTCAGAAATGCAGCTGTAACAGGGGTTTCTATGGGCACCTCCTCCAGGAGGTGTTAAAGTACTAGCACCATCACAGAAATTTGGTTCCCACTGTCCTGTTTTGTTTGTGATTCCCACAGCACTACTGTCCAGCTCCTCATTCCTCCTTCCAGATATCAAGTTCCTGCATCACTTGAGCAGGTGCCTCTGGAGACTTTGCTATCCACAGACCTCCCCAAAACTTCTAAGGGATATAATTAGTGATGTTAAGAATAAATAAAAGAGTTTAAAAGGCTAAGCAACAACATCACGTAGGCTTGAAGTGTGTGTTTGCAATTGAAGCATTCATAAAAGTAACTATATTTGCTGAGCACTTATTATAAACAGGAATTATTTGATGCATTGAGTAAACAAGAGTAAACAAACTGTGAAAAATTTTTGTCCCTGTGAAATTTGCATGTTAGAGGAGGAAGGCAGCCAATAAGCAAATGACAAAGTCAAGTGATGATAAATTCTATGGAGAAAAATATGAAAGAGATGTAGGAGAGAGAGTGAGTGCCGAACCTTCTTATTCCTGCATATCCCTCTTACAGTCCATGCATTCTTTCTATAAATTTATCTGATAATAAATAGAATATTCTATAATTTTTATATTTTTGAAGGGGAGGAAAAACTCTTAATTTAGACTTAAGTATAAGAAGCGTGGATGTTAAGTTTTTTAATTAAAAATAGAAGGAGAGTATATCTCTTCCAAATATGTATGAGGAAGAGTAGATAGTGGAATAGGGGGAAATAAATTGATTCAAAGAAAAGAAAGGAGGAAAATCTGAGACAGAAAGAGGGACACAAATAGAAAGCTTAAAAATAAGGTAAAAATAAATCAAAATATTTTAGAAATTGCAGTAGATGAGAATGGACTGAACTCTGGTAAATGGCATGAACCGTCAGACTTGATTATAAAAATTCAAGTAATATACACCCATTAGATGAAACAAGCCTCACAATAAAAGAAGCAGAAATGTTTAAATAAAGAGATAAAATAAGCATACCAGGCAAACTAACCTAGATATCTATCTGGTATATCAATATCATACCAGTCAAAATAGGCTTTCCCACAAATACATGTAAAACCAGAGTTAAAGATTGCACCATAATGGAAAAAAAAAAAAAGGTTCAGTTTTCCTGAGACATGTAATAATTCTAAACTTGTATTACCCTAAGATATCCCAAAATATGTAGCACAAAAACTAAAGGAACTATGAGGAAAAACTGGCAAATTCTTCCATTTTGTAGGAGATATTAACATTCTCAGTGATGTATAAATCAAACAGACCAAAAATTAGTAAGCATAGTGAAGATTTAAATATTAGCAAGCTCAATGAATATGAAGAATGAATATGAATATGAAGAATGTTGTAGCTAACACTTTGTTTTCAGGCACACATGGAATCTTTACAAATGTTAACAGAGACCACTACCTCATGCACTTTATATTCTGCTGGAAGAAGACAGACAATAAATAAGTAAGGCATATAGTATATTAGATTATGATAAATAATAAGGAGAATAAATCAAACCATAAATGAGGAAAGGCAGTAGAGTAGGAAAAAGTATCAATTTTAGATAGGTAGGGCATGGAGAAAGAAAGATTTCAGTGAAGACCCGGAAGAGGTCATGGAGGGAGCCATGTGGTACTTGGAGGGAAAGCATTGCAGGCACAGGAAACAGGAAAGAATAAGGGCCTGGGATTCATGGATGCCTCGATTGTTTCACCAAGGTGGGTGATGTAGCTGAAGCAGAATGACCCTGAAGGAGCATAGCAGGCAATAAGGTCTGAGAGATATGGGATGCCAGATCAGGTGGACCCCAAATATATTATAAGAAATGTTCATTTTTTACTATCAGTGAGAAAGGATTATATTGGAAGAGAATTTGGCCCGATTTGTATTTTCAAAATACCACTCTGACATTTATGCTGCCAATAGACTGAAGAGTCAAAACAAATGCCAGGAGACAAGTTAGGGAGCTATTACAAAACTAAGTGGGAAATCACAGTGGCTTGGAACTTGGTGGTAGCAGTCAAAGTGATGAGAAATGGCTGGGTTCCGGATTTACAGTGAAGTAGAGTCCATGGGATTTGCTGACGGATTGGATGAAAAGTATTAAGCAAGATGCCAAGGTTTTTTGGTCCAAACAGCCAGAAAGATGGATTGCTATTTCCTAAAAGGAGAGGCTGTGGGAGGAACAGAAGCTCCACTTTAGACAAGTCAACCTTTGGATGTCATTTAGACACGCAGGAGAGATATCATGTAGGCAGTCCAATATATAAATCTGGAGTTCAAAGGAGTGCCACAGTTAGAGATTAAATATTTGACAGTCATCAGTAAATGGCTGGTATATAAAGCTATGCAACTTGGTGACATCATCAAGAGAGTGAGTGTAGACAGAAAAGAAGAGAGATCCAAGGATTGAGTTTGGGGCCAACTCACTAGTAGGGGTAGGAAGCTAAGGAAGAAGTAGTAATGCTGACTGAGGAGTAACCAGACATGTCCCACTCCCACAGAGCCCAGCAAGCTAAGATCCACTGGCTTGAAATTCTTGCTGTGGGCACAGCAGCAGTCTGAGATGGACCTGTGATGCTCGAGCTTGGTGGGGAAGGCGCATCCGCCATTGCTAAGGCTTGAGTAGGTGGTTTCACCCTCACAGTGTAGACAAAGCTGCCAGGAAGTTTGAACTGAGCGGATCCCACCCCAGCTCAGCAAGGCCCCTGTGGCCAGACTGCCTCCTCTCTGGGCAGGGCATCTCTGAAAAAAATGCTGCAGCCCCAGTCAGGGACTTATACATAATACCCCCACGTCCCTGGAACAGAGCACCTTGGGGAAGGGGTGGTTGTGGGCGCAGCTTCAGCAGACTTAAACGTCCCTACCTGGCATCTCTGAAGAGGGCAGCAGATCTACCAGCACAGTGCTGGAGCTCTGATAATGGACAGACTGCCACCTCAAGTGGATCCCTGACCCCCATGTATCCTGACTAGGAGACACCTCCCAGTAGGGGCTGACAGGCACCTCACACAGGAGAGCTCTGGCTGGCATCTGGGGGGTGCCACTCTGGAACAAAGCTTCCAGAGCTAGGAACAAGCAGCAGACTTTGTTGTTCTACAGCCTCCACTGGCGATACCCAGGCAAACAGGGTCTGGAATGGACCTCCAGCAAACTCCAGCAGATCTGCAGCAGAGGGGCCTGGCTTTTAAAAAGAAAACTAACAAACAGAAAGGAATAGTATCAACATCAACAAAAGGACGTCCACTCAGAGACCCCATCTGAAGGACACCGACTTCAAAGACCAAAGGTAGATAAATCCATGAAGATGGGGAGAAACCAGCGCAAAAAGCATGAAAATTCCAAAAACCAGAATGGCTCTTCTCCTCCAAAGGATCACAACTCCTTGCCAGCAAGGGAACAAAACTGGATGGAGAATGAATTTGAAAAATTGGCAAAAGTAGGCTTCAGAGGTGGGTAATAACAAATTCCTCCAAGTTAAGGAGCATGTTCTAACCCAATGCAAGGAAGCTAAGAACCTTGAAAAAAGTTTAGACAAATTGCTAACTAGAATAATCAGTTCAGAGAAGAACATAAATGACCTGATGGAGCTGAAAAACACAGCACAAGAACTTCATGAAGCATACGCAAGTATCAATAGCCAAATTCATAGTGGAAGAAAGGATATCAGACATTGAAGATCAACTCAATGAAATAAAGTGAGAAGACAATATTTGAAAACAAAGACTGAAAAGAACAAAGCCTCCAAGAAATATGGGACTATGTGAAAAGACCAAATCTACTTTTGATTGGTGTACCTGAAAATGATGGGGAGAATGGAACCAAGCTGGAAAACACTCTTCAAGATATTATCCAGGAGAACTTCCCCAACCTAGCAAGGCAGGCCAACACTCAAATTCAGGAAATACAGAGAACACCACAAAGATATTCCTCGAGAAGAGCAACCCCAAGACACATAATTGTCAGATTCACAAAGGTTGAAATGAAGAAAAATATGTTAAGGGTAACCAGAGAGAAAGGTCAGGTTACCCACCAAGGGAAGCCCATCCGACTAACAGCAGATCCCTCGGCAGAAACCCTACAAGCCAGGAAAGAGTGGGGGCCAATATTCAACATTCTTAAAGAAAAGAATTTTCAACCCAGAATTTCATATCCAGCCAAACTAAGCTTCATAAGTGAAGGAGAAATAAAATAGTTTACAGATAAGGAAATGCTGAGAGATTTTGTCACCACCAGGCCTGTCCTACAAGAGCACCTGAAGGAAGCACTAAACACGGAAAGGAACAACCAGTACCAGCTACTGCAAAAACATACCAAATTGTAAAGACCATCACTATGAAGAAACTGCATCAACTAACGTACAAAATAACCAGCTAGCATCATAATGGCAGGATCAAATTCACACATAACAATATTAACCTTAAACATAAATGGGCTAAATGCCTCAATTAAAAGACACAGACTGGCAAATCGAGTAAAGAGTCAAGACCCACTGATGTGATCTATTCAGGAGACCCATCTCACGTGCAAAGACACACATAGGCTCAAAATAAAGGGACGGAGGAAGATCTACCAAGCAAATGGAAAGCAAACAAAAAGCAGGGGTTGCAATGCTAGTCTCTGATAAAACAGACTTTAAACCAATAAAGATCAAAAGAGACAAAGAAGGGCATTACACAATGGTAAAGGGATCAATGCAACAAGAAGAGTTCACTATACTAAGTATATATGCACTCAATACAGGAGCACCCAGATTCATAAAGCAAGTCCTTAGAGACCTACAAAGAGATTTAGACTCCCACACGATAATAGTGGGAGACTTTAACACCCCACTGTCAACAATAGATCAACGAGACACAAAATTACCAAGGATATCCAGGACTTGAACTCAGCTATGGACCAAGCAGACCTAATAGACATCTAGAGAATGCTCCACCCAAAATCAACAGAATATGCATTCTTCTCAGCACCACATCACACTTTTTCTAAAATTGACCACATAATTGGAAGTAAAACACTCTTCAGAAAATGAAAAAGAACAGAAATCGTAACAGTCTCTCAGACCACAGTGCAATCAAATTAGAACTCAGTATTAAGAAACTCACTCAAAACTGCACATCTACATGGAAACTGAACAACCTGCTCCTGCATGACTACTGGGTAAATAACGAAATGAAGGCAGAAATAAAGATGTTCTTTGAAACCAATGAGAACAAAGACACAACGTACCAGACTCTCTGGGACACATTTAAAGCAGTGTGTAGAGGGAAATTTATAGAATAAAATGCCCACGAGAGAGCAGGAAAGATCTGAAGTTGACACGCTAACATCACAATTAAAAGAACTAGAGAATCAAGAGCAAACAAATTCAAAAGCTAGCAGAAGACAAGAAATAACTAAGATCAGAGCAGAACTGAAGGAGATATAGACAAAAAAGTCCTCCAAAAAAAAATAATCAATGAGTGCAGGAGCTGATTTTTGGAAAGATCAACAAAATACATAGGCCACTAGCCAGACTAATAAAGACTAAAACAGAGAAGAATCAAATAGATGCAATAAGAAATGATAAAGGAGATATCAACACCAATCCCACAGAAATACAAACTACCACACAGAACTATAAACACCTCTATGCAAACAAATCAGAAAATCTAGAAAAAAATCAATACATTCCTGGACACATACATCCTCCCAAGTCTAAACCAGGAAGAAGTCGATTCCCTGAATAGACCAATAACAAGTTCTGAAATTGAGGCAGCAATTAATAGCCTACCAACAAACAAAAGTCCAGGACCAGACAATTCACAGCTGAATTCTACCAGAGGTACAAAGAGGAGCTGGTACCATTCCTTCTGAAACTATTCCAAACAATAGAGAAAGAGGGAATCTTCCCTAACTCATTTTATAAGGCCAGCATCATCCTGATACCAAAACCTGGCAGAGACGTAACAACAGCAACAACAAAAATTTCAGGCCAGTATCCCTGATGAACATCGATGTGAAAAACCTCAATAAAATAATGGCAAACCAATCCAGCAGCACATCAAAACGCTTTTCCACCATGATCAAGACAGCTTCATCCCTGGGATGTAGGGCTGGTTTGACATGCAAATCAGTAAGTGTAATCCATCACATAAACAGAACCAATGAAAAAAACCAGATGATTATTTCAATAGATGCAGAAAAGGCCTCCGACAATACTCAACAGCCCTTCATGCTAAAAATTCTCAACAAATGAGGTATTGATGGAACATATCTCAAAATAATAGGAGCTATTTTGACAAACCCACAGCCAATATCATACTGAATGGGCAAAAACTGGAAGGATTCCCTTTGAAAAGCGGCACAAGGCAAGGATGCCCTCTCTCATCACTCGTATTCAATGTAGTATTGGAAGTTCTGTCCAGGGCAATCAGGCAAATGAAAGAAATACAGGGTATTCAATTAGGAAAAGAGGAAGTCAAATGGTCTCTGTTTGCAAATGACATGATTGTTTATTTAGAAAACCCTATTTTCTCATCCCCAAATCACCTTAAGCTGATAAGCAACTTCAGCAAAGACTCAGGATACAAAATCAATGTGCAAAAATCACAAGCATTCCTATACACCAATAATAGGCAAACAGAGCCAAATCATGAGTGAACCCCCATTCACAATTACTACAAAGAGAATAAAATACCTAGGAATCCAACTTTCAAGGAAGTTCTCCTCTTCAAGGAAAAGTACAAACCATTGCTCAAAGAAGTAAGAGAAGACACAAACAAATGGAAAAACATTCCAAGCTCATGGATAGGAGAATCAATATCATCAAAATAGCCATACTGTCCAAAGTAATTTATATATTCAATGCTATCCCAGTCTAGCTACCATTGACTTTCTTCACAGAATTGGAAAAACCTACTTTAAATTTCAAATGGAACCAAAAAAGAGCCCGCATAGCCACGACAGTCCTCAGCAAAAAGAACAAAGCTAGAGACATCACACTACCCAACTTCAAACTATACTACAAGCCTACAGTAGCCAAAAAAGCGTGGGACTGGTACCAAAACAGAGATATAGACCAATGGAACAGAATAGAGGCCTCAGAAATAATGTCACACATCTACAACCATCTGATCTTTGACAAACCTGACAAAAACAAGCAATGGGAAAGGATTCCCTATTTAATAAATGGTGTTGGGGAAACTGGCTAGCCATATGGAGAAAGCTGAAACTGGATCCCTTCCTTACACCTTATACAAAAATTAACTTAAGATGGATTAAAGACTTAACCATAAGACTAAAACCATAAAAACCCTAGAAGAAAATCTAGGCAATACCATTTAGGACACAGGCATGGGCAAAGACTTCATGACTAAAACACCAAAAGCAATGGCAACAAAAGCCAAAATAGACAAATGGGATCTGATTAAATGAAACAACTTCTGTACGGCAAAAGAAACTATCATCAGAGTGAACAGGCAACCTACAGATTGGGAGAAAATTTTTGCAATTTATAAATATCTAGAATCTACAAAGAACTTAAACAAATTTACAAGAAAAAAAAAAAAACATCAAAAAGGATACAGGCAAAGGATATGAATAGACACGCCTCAAAAGAAGCCAGCAAACATATGAAAAAAAGCTCATCATCACTGGTCATTAGAGAAATGCAAATCATAACCACAATGAGATACTACCTCACGCCAGTCAGAATGGCAATTATTTAAAAAGTCAGGAAACAACAGAGGCTGGAGAGGATGTGGAGAAATAAGAATGCTTTTACACTGTTGGTGGGAGTGTATATTAGTTCAACCATTGTGGAAGACAGTGTAGCAATTCCTCAAGGATCTAGAAGTAGAAATACCATTTGACCCAGCAATCCCATTACTGGGTATATACCCAAAGGATTATAAATCATTCCACTATAAAGACACATGCACATGTTTGTTTACTGCAGCACTATTCACAATAGGAAAGACTTGGAACCAACCCAAATGCCCATCCACGAAGGACCTGATAAAAAAAAAAAATGTGGCACATATACACCATGGAATACTATGCAGCCATAAAAAAGGATGAGTTCATATCCTTTACAGGGACATGGATGAAGCTGGAAACCATTCTCAGCATAGTAACACAAGAACAGAATACCAAACACCACATGTTTTCACTCATAAGTGTGAGTTGAACAATGAGAACACATGGACACATGGAGGGGAACATCATACACTGGGACTTGTCGGAGGGGGAAGGGCTGGGGCAGGATAGCATTAGGAGAAATACCTAATGTAGATGATGGGTTGATGGGTGCAGCAAACCCCCATGGCATGTGTATACCTATGTAATAAACCCACACGTTCTGTACATGTACCTCAGAACTTAAAGTATAATTTTAAAATGACAAAAAAAGAACTTTCACTCATCAAAATATTCCAGGAAGAAAATGAAAATATGAGCCATAAACTGTGAGGAATATTAGAACAAATATTCCATTTTAAAATGCCTGCAAAAATACAAGTAAAAGGCAAAACCCCACATAAAAATGGTCAAAATATATTAACAAGCATTTTCCAGAAGAAGAAAATCAAATGACTAAGGAATATGTGGGAAAAAAATTTACCTGAAATGGTAATCAGAGAACTTCAAAATAAGACAAATGAAATTCAATTTGCAATCACCAATATGACAAAAATTTAAAAATCAGATAATACCAAGTATGAAAGGAATGTAGAGCAATAAGAATTACACACTAATAATGAGAATTCAAATTAGTACAACCATTTGGAAGTAAAATTAACCTCATCTTGTAAAACTGATGTACATTACCCTCAGATTCAGAAGTTCCACTCCTAAGAATACATTATCCATACCCTAAAGCAGCACTGTCAAACAGAAATGTAATACAAGCCACACAAGAAACTTAAAATGTTCCATAGATATATTCAAAATAGTAAAAAATGTGAAATTACTCTTAATAATAAATGTAATGTAGTTCATTTAACCCAATATAAGAAACTATCATTTCAACATGCAATCAATATATGAAAAATATTAATTAGATATTTTACATTTTTTGTACTAAGTCTTTAATGGCTGATGTGTATTTCATACGTAGAGTATGTACCAATTCTAACTTGCCACATTTCAAGCGCTCAATAGCCATGTGTCTAGTGGTTATCCTATTGAACAGCACAACTTAAGGAATCACAGGAAACATGTACAGCAGGTTTATATTTATGGTGATTCATAACAAAAAAGATCCTGTAAACACTCTAGATCTACATTGACAGGAGGATAGTTAATTATAGATTGCCCATATAATGAAATACTATGCAGCAATAAAACAAAAGAACAACAGCCACAGACACTCTTATTTGAATCTTAGAAAGAAATGTTTTCTGAGAAAAGCAAATTTCACAGGAATAAACACAGTGTAACACCATTTTCATAAAGCCCAAAAAGAACAAAACTAAACAATATGTTGTTTAGGGATACATACATATGTGGTAATTCTATGAAGAAAAGCAAGGGAATAAAAAACAGTCAAAGATAGTGGTTACCTCTGAGTAAGGCAGGGAAATGAAATCAAGAAAAATTACAGACGTTTCAAGGATTTAAGTAACTATCATGAACAGCACCTTCCTAGGTAATATGTTTCTTCTTCTGATTTATAGCTCACATGTTGCTTAATTTATAAATATTAAATGCTTCATAATAAAAGGAGGAAAAAACTGAAGAAGTTGTTCTGGAAAACACTAGATCACTTTGCCTGTGGCATTTCCTTTTTCCCCATCACACATTTTCAACATTTCTCTATAGCTGTGGAGAAAACACAAAATGGCCAGCCATACTGTGTAAAAGTCACAGTTTAAAAGCAAACATTTATCCTGTGTCAAAAACTGGACTAAATACTTTATATCCAATATCTTATTTAATCATCACAAAAGCAACTGGGTATGCCAGGCTGCATGATGGATGAATAATGTACTCAGACACCGATACTCAGTGAAAGAGCGGGCCAGGGGGCCAGGCCACTCACAGAAAGAGTTGTGGCAGCTGCGCACACTGACTAGCTGACTTCACGGGCATTTGTTCAGCACATATTTAATGACAAAGGCTTCCAATCAACGCACCTGTGGGTAATTAACCCAGTTGCCCTCCCCCAGAGAGAGCAGTCCTACAAATGATCAAAGTCCAGTCTTAGGACCACATGAGTAAACAAGCTCTTTAGATAAACTCCCTTACATTCCTTTGTACCTACTCTAAGCTATCAGCTCAAGGTAAGAGGATTAGGCTGCCTTCAGCCAGAACCCTATCTTAAGGCTTCTGCAAAACCTTCTGGCCTTCCAAGAAGGTTTGTGTCTATTTTACAATTTCACCTACCACCCTGACTGAACACCTACATTAGGTGCTTCTATGGTCCCTATTTCACACATGAGAAAATCAGTTTAGGAAGATGAAATGATTCCCACATGAAATCAATTGCCCAAAGTCACCTGGTCAAGTAAGTGGCCAAGACAGAATTTGAACTCAAATCTGATTACTATTAGCTCCTGAACTTCTAACACTCAAGGTATAAGGTTTCTTTTCAAGTTGCTACTGTCTCTTGGTCTTAGTATTTACTTACAAATGCATTTAGCATATGCTGTGTCCTGTTGCAAACACAAAAGGATCATGCCAGGTTTTTTGTTTTGTTTTTTCTTTTCTTTCTTTTTTTTTTTTTTTTTATATGTGAAGGCTGCAATTGGTGAAGCCAGGAGCTAAAATATCATTAATCTGGACTATGGATAATAAATAAAGTAATTTTGTTTTAAGAGAAGGAGTCTTACTGTATTGCCCAAGCTGGACTTGAAGTCCTAGGCTCAAGGGATCCTCCCACCTCAGCATCCCAAGTCACTGGGACTATAGGTACATACCACCACACCCAGCTTGATCAAGAAAATTATTTAGGCCAGATGTGTTAGCTCACTCCTGTAATCCCAACACTTTGGGAGGCCAAGGCAGCAGGATCACTTGACCCCAGGATTTCAAGACCAGCCTGGACAACCATAGTGAGATCTCCTCTCTACAAAATTTTCTTTAAAAAATTAGCCAGGCATTGTAGTTCATACCTGTAGTCCCAGCTACTCAGGATGCTGAGGTAGATGGATTGCTTGAGCCTGGGAGGTTGAGGCTGCAGTGAGCCATGATCATGCCACTGTACTCTAGCCTGGACAACCAAGCAAGACCTTGTCTCAAAAAAACCAAACATTTTTAAAAAGAAAAATATTTATACCACTAGTTAGATACTTTCTCTATGCTAGGTGATGCTGTGTAGGCATCGTGTCTCTAACCTTCACCATGCTGCTGGATAGTTATCATAGTCTTTTGCAGATGAGAAAACTGGGGCCCAGAAAGACTCCACTATTGGCCAAAGTCCCTACTTCTGTTGATGGCAGTGTTGGAATGCAAACCTAAGCTGCAGATGCTTCCTGAATCTTAAGAAATGTTAAAGGAATGCAGGTAGGTGGTCAATACCTTCTGTCAGCAGAAGTTGCAGCTGGGCTGATACTATGCAAGAGAGATATTATATCTTTCCATGTATGGTTAGGAAGGTATTTAAAGTGAAGATGATGACATTTACATGGAAACCTGACTACATGTATAAACCACACCCTTGGCCTGGACATGCCAGAGGCAAGACAAGGATGAATCCTCTACATTCTTGGTGGTGCATGGGGAGGGGGAATGTTGAAGTAAAAAAGAGAACCAAACCAACAAAACGATGGCCAGGAAGGAAAGTGAGTAATAATTCTAAAGATGTTGTTCAGTTAATGAAAATGAAGGCAGAAGCAAATTATTGGGTGGTTTGGGCAGTTTTACTTTTTTAAAAGTAAGCTCTTTAAAGCTTGATGCTATATATGGTGAATAATTCATACCCTTTGGGATCACAGAAAGGCTTTGAGATGTTCTAGGAAAAAGAAGAGGAGGAAAAAAATTTGTCCAGAGGGTTTTGCAGTTTGGGAAGAGAGTGGGTATGTGTACTACATGTTAATGCAACTCTAACCAGATGCCCACATCAGCAAATCTCACCACAGACCGCATGATTAGGAATCAGGCTGGATTTCTCTGGGAGTTCAACCAGGTTTGCAAGTGGTTTTTTTTGTTGTTGTTTTTTTGTTTTGTTTTGTTTTTAAATCATCACAGTGAACATTCTATGTGATCTGCAAGGCTGAAACAGCCTACCCTTTTTCTTCTCTCTCCATTGTCCATATAGGATTCTGCCTCCTTTCCATCAAGATCAGCTTTGCCCTTTGATATTCACACAACTTCAGTCCCCATTCTCTCCCCAGATTCACTAGGCAGTAGCTCTGAGATGTCCTAACCAAATCTGAGAAACTTGTGATAGCAGCAACTGCAGGAGGAGGCTAGAGTTGAAGGAACCCCACTGAGCAATTCGATCAGGACTTCTGTTAGTTCTGTGAAATATATCTTCAAGATATGTTTCAACAAACCCCGGGCATTAAACGAGGAGAACAACAGGAGAAAATAATTTACACCATGAATCCCTCCCACCAGCCATCTCATCCCCATAAGAAGGCTCTGCTTTCCCCTTTTGGGATCTGGGGAAACCCAGAGGGAATGGCAGCCACAGGGGTCCCAGGAAACACAATGGATGAGGCTAGGATGTCCCTTGAATGGCCACAACAGACATAAAATGAGGAAAAGCAAGAGCCAAGACCTGAAAATCCATACACAGGGATAGATGCAAGGGGTGACTGTGGGAGTACACAGCAGGGAGCTGTGCTGAGAAGGTCAACCAGTTCTGGATGCATCAGTCCAGGAGACAAGGGCTCAAACAACTGCTTTCCTCTCCAGAGGTGACTAATGCTATAGTGCTGTTAGAGGGGGTGGGACTCCAGGCAATGAGGTGTCTACAGACAGAACATCCTCAGGTGCTTCCAGAGATAATGGTAGTTCCTACAGCTGCTGCAGTCCAATGACTCTTAAAAAATGTTTCCTGTTGAAAGCAGCGACTCCTAGCAGCTGTTCCTCCTGCATCTCTTACCTCCTTATCTGGCTGTGCCAACTCTTGGGTCTCTCAGACCAAAGTTTAAAAAATGATGATGATGATAATGACTCACTTTTATTAAGCACTTACTATATGCCAGAGATCTTTATACTGGGGAGCAATTATTTTATTTATTCCAATGATGTAAGTCATTGTAAGTCATTATGATAATGATTATTGCTTTTATTATATCAATCTTAGCAGATCAGGAAAATGAAACACAGTTCAATTAAATAACACATTCAAGTTTACACAGTGTTTAAGTGTGAGAGCTCCGGTTTTGAACCCAGGTCTGATTTTAAACTCTGTGCTCTTAACCCCTATACCAGTGCCTCCCAAATTTGAATGATACATAATGCCCTTTGAAAGAGAAAAACATTCCTGTGGATAGCCAGTACTGACTAAAACTAGCTATAAACTCCTTCTAAAATCATTAAACCAAAACCAAACATATACATTAAAAACATGTAATAACTAAACTATAAGACCAATAAAATTCAAATTAAAAACATTAATTCACTGTGATAAAGCATGTTGTTCTGCTGAAACTAGATCTTCAGTGTTGGTTTTAATAGGAAAAAGATGATTCTCAGGTCAGGTTCTCTACTGAATATTTTGTTGGTATTTTGGCTTCAGTAATTCAGATAATGCCTGTTAGCATAAGTATGTTATTAATTATTTCAAAGCTTGGCTTGCTGGTTCACAACAAATAGACCTCATATTTTTCCAAAACATTGCCAACAAACAATCTTCAAGTGCCAATTTTAATTAAGCGTCATTTGATAACTCTGTAATGCTGTCTTGTTTGCTTGAAAATAAGGTTATGATTCCAGCATTATTGAAAATCCTGATTGCCAGAAGCAGGTCTCATTTCATGTGCCTGGCCATGCTTACAAGGAATGAGCGGTGACAGTTTGGCTTGTTCAAAGATGGGATCTGTAGAGGGTGTCTGTACAATTTTGGAGTCCCTGTGCAGGAGCATATTGTGAATTTGACGGGCATGTCCGTCCTTCTGCCCTCTGATGGCTCAGCTCTCCCATCACATTTCTTCCTGTGACACTTTCATTAATGCATCACCCCCTCGACATCATTTGACTTTCATTTAGTGAAAATAACATTTATAAAAACAAATGTAAATGTCCACATGGAAACTGTGTTCCATTCTTGGAATGAGTGATCTTTAAAATGCCTAAATATGCCTGTCATGCAATGCATTATAACTGAAATGCAACATAATTTTTAAAACATTCTTTTATGAAACATTGAAAGTTTTTGTCCATGAGCTCCAGTCTGAGAATCACAGACCACGTATGCTCATTTCCTAGCATCCAGTATGTAGGGAGTGGCACAGCTCTTTCAAGGACTCTCCACTATTGAAAACCTTGGTCCTGGAGTCATCTCTCAAATACATGCCGAGGCTCCATTCTCAGCACCTTTCCACTGGAACCTAAACATTGGCCCACACTCCTTTTTCTGTGTACCCCACCCACAGATATAGAACCATCTATTTCCCAGCACCCAGATTTCCCCAAGAGAGGTTCACCAGTAAGTAAAATAATGACTGTGAGTCCTACATCTAATTGTTTTGTTTTACCCTGAGAAGACAAACCTCATCACCCTCTCTGAATAGATAAGGAAACTGTAGCCCAAACATTTTTGTCCAAAATCATGGGGAGAAGTTATGGATCTCCCAGTTTATGCTTTTCGCATTAAAACACTCTGCTTCATCTGAGTAAGACATCTAGAAGCAGGGGATTCTCACATTATGTATATGATTAGAAAGGGAAGAGGGTACACAAGAACAGGGAAGAATCAAGGGCCATTTTTTTTCTCTATTAAGATGAAATACTACCACTTCCTATTTTCAAATGACAACAGCAACAATAACAACGTGCTGACAATGCAGAATTTTAGAGGAACTTCTCTAGCCTTTACCATTTGCTCAATTTGCCATTGTTTGAGAAGCAATTATTGAGAGAAAGGTTTTGTTTTTAATCACAAGATTCTAAAATCTATTTGATTCAATAAATACTTCCATAATGGGGTACCAATCAAGACAAACTTTAAATGTTGTGATTGTACTTTAACAACAAAACTGGTATTTAGGAATCAGAAACTTTTGACACCGACTTCCTCAGTTCTGGAGAAATCAACAGGATTACACAGAAATCATGGAACTGCCAACGATTGTTCCCAGAGAAAACTGTGATTCCCCCACAAATGTGAATGCAGATGGTGTAGACTGAGGTTTGCATTTATTAGTTGGGTAAATTTGATCCATCCATGGTAAGCCGGGATGTGCCCTTAAAGATTTTGATAACTGTTCTGACAAGCAAGTTTAATAATTAATGCTCCTTACATGGCATTATTTAAATAAGAATACTGCAGACTTGGGAAAATACATTGTTGACTACTGCCACTGACTTTTCTAGAGTTCCCTTGAAACAAATGGAAGTTCATATTGAAGAGGAAATAAAACCTTCTCAGGCTCACGGATTAGTGTCTGTGGGTCGCAGAAGCGGCCACTGCTGTGACAATGTACATTATACTTGGGGTGGTGCTTCTATTACTTCATCAGCAATCCATAAATGAATCTGGTCTTAGCTGTACTTTTGAAGAGGAGACTGCTCACCAGCAACTGGGAGAAATGAATTATAAGATAACGTGATAATGTGGCATTGGGGGAAAACAATGGTTTAGAGCTGAGTTGGTAGACAGGATAACAAGTGACTACCAAGATTAGTCTGAAGAACCTCTAAGCCTTCCTTGGGGAGCCCCTCTGGAAAAGAAAACTAGGAGAAAGATGGATTTTCAAAAAAAATTATGCATGAAACATTTAGTACCCCTTTTAGGAACAAAATAAGGGGGCTTTTCCAGTTACATTTACCATTTATATGATAAATGTGCCAGACACATGCTTGGAATTAGAGATACAAAGGTCAATAAAACATGGCCCCTTCGCCCAAAGCAGTTAAAGTCTACTGGGTGGCCATTTGTGGGTGAATGCTGTGAGTGTGTGGTGGGGAGGTGCTAGGCAGGTTGGGAAGGTTGCATTTTAACAGCAGGATGTCAAAGTGTGAGTAGCCATTTCCAGGTTCATAATCTGTCTGTAGAAGAGGAAAGTTTTTGGTGCCTCAAATTGCTCCTTCTCTGGAACAAGCTACTGGTTAACCTAGAGCAACTGGGTTAACACACAAGGACATAGCAAAAGCCACTCTTCAGTCACAGGCTCTGTGGGAGGAAGAGATTGCTCCATGGAAACTATAGCTTTTCCCACTCTTTACAAACTAAATAGATAGATTTTTAGAAACGAAAAAGACGAAATTAACATTTGTTAAAAATATCAGGAGAACGCAAATCATAAAGTGAATTTCTGTGAACTGAATAATTAACTTCATCTACTAGTAATGAAGAGAAAGTTTATCCTCTGGTTTAAGCCTCTGTGGTCTTTCCCATTGACATGGTGAAGTTTCTTCTTCAGGGTCACCTGGGTTGAGGGCAAGTGCCTATGAGTCCTACAGCAGAGAGCAATGGAGAATCACCCCACGTGTGGCCTCATGAAAAATGATGATGGCTCACTCAGAAAATCAAAACACACTATTTCTGTCTAAAGAGGTCGAGACAAAGCAAACTTCAGATTTAGGAAAAGCCATCTCTTTTCCCACTTCTCTCCATCATCATTCAATTTATTGACAAGCTATTAAAACGTTTTAAATGGCTGGCCACATATACAAGTCAGAATTGAGTTCTTTTGGGGGCAATAGGTCAGAGGAAAAGGAGGCTTCTAGACCTTGATCAGCCTCTTTGGACTTGTGATTGAGAAAAGTTAGCTGTTTGCCAGAGCTAAGGGTGTTTCGTTCCCTTAACTGCAGAGATTCGCTGTATTTACAATGCAATTTCCTCAAGAGTTTCCATGTCCAGAAGGCTAGTGAAAGAAAAATAAAACAAATACAACAGGAACTACTTCACCTATGGTCACCAATGTTACCTACATGGTTGAAAAAGAATGGGCAGTTCTTTAACCTCCTAATTTCCTTATACTATTGACCACTTTCCTCTGTTAAAGTTCTCCCCTCCCTTTGTTCCCACTCTTTTCTGATTCTCCGTCAACTTCTCTGACCTCTCCTTCTCAGCATCTTGCACAGATTTCATGCTTCAGCCCATCATAGGGTAACATTCCCTCTTTCTCTTCTGTCCCTCTTCCTCTGTGTCAGTGAGATTTGCATTTTGTTTTAATTTGGACTGATGTAACAGGCTTCTTCTTGGCCCCCTGATTTTAATTTTGCTTATCTACCATTCAGCCTCTATATAACTGCCAGAGAAATTTTCCAAAGTACACCTCATCAGTCTCTTCCTTACTTCAAGGTCCCCCATTGTCCATAAAACCACTTCAAGGTCACCCATTGTCCATAAAGCAGACTCCTTGGTCAGGTATAAAATAATTTTATGATCTGCCTCCTGTATAACCTCTCCAAACTTAACTCTCACCACACCTCTCCACATATGTCTCGTGATCTGGTCATATAGAATTATTTGCAGCTCCACAAGATTGGATTAATGTATTAATCCATTTTCACACTGCTGATAAAGACATACCCAGGACTGGGCAATTTACAAAAGAAAGAGGTTTCATTGGACTTACAGTTCCACACGGCTGGAGAGGCCTCACAATCATAGTGGAAGGTAAGGAGGAACAAGTGCCGTCTTACATGGATGGTGGCAGGCAAAGAAAGAGCTTGTGCAGGGCAAGTCCCGTTCTTTAAAACCATCAGATCTCATGAGACCCATTCACTATCATGAAAACAGCATGGGAAAGACCCACCCCATAATTCAATCATCTCCCACCGGGTACCTCCCACAAGACATGGGAATTATGGGAGCTGCAAGATGAGATTTGGGTGGGAACACAGAGCCAAACCATATCATTCTGCCCCGGCCCCTCCCAAATCTCATGTCTTCACATTTCAAAACCAATCATGCCTCCCCAATTGTCCCCCAAAGTCATTAACTCAAAAGTCCACAGTCCAAACTCTCATCCAAGACAATGCAAGTTCTTTCTGCCTAGGAGCCTATAAAATCAAAAGCAAGTTAATTACTTCCTAGATACAATGGGGGTACAGCCATTGGGTAAATACAGCCATTCCAAATGGGAGATATTGGCCAAAACAAAGGGGCTACAGGCCCTATGCAAGTCCGAAATCCAGCAGGGCCGTCAAATCTTAAAGCTCCAAAATGATCTCCTTTGACTCAATGTCTCACATCCAGGTCACATTGATGCAAAAGGTAGGTTCCCATAATTTTGGGCAGCTCCACCTCTGTGGCTTTACAGGTTACAGCCTCCCTCCCAGCTGCCTTCATGGGCTGGCGTTGGGTGTCTGTGGCTTTTCCAGGTGCACGATGCAAGCTGTCAATGGATCTACCATTCTGGGGTCTGGAGGACAGTGGCCCTCTTCTCACAGCTCCACTAAGTGGTGCCCTAGTAGGCACTCTGTGTGGGGATTCCGACACCACATTTCTTCTGAAATCTAAGCAGAAGTTCCAAAACCTCAATTCTTCACTTTTGTGGGCTCACAGGCTTAACACAACCTGGAAGCTGCCAAGGCTTGAGGCTCGCACCCTCTAAAGTCACAGCCTGAGCTCTACCTTGGCCCCTTTCAGCCATGGCTGGAGTGACTGAGATGCGGGGCACCAAGTCCCTAGGCTGCACACATCACAGGGACCCTGGGCTAGCCCTTGAAACTACTTTTTCCTCTTAAACCTCTGCGGCTGCCACAAAGGTCTCTGACATGCCCTGGAGACATGCCCATTGTCTTGGTGATTAATATTCAGCTCCTTGTTACTTATGCAAATTTTTGCAGCCAGCTTGAATTTCTCCTCAGAAAATGGGATTTTCTTTTATATTGCATTGTCAGGCTACAAATTTTCCAAACACTTATGCTCCATTTCTCTTTTAAAACTGAATGCCTTTAACAACACCCAAGTCAACTCTTGAATGCTTTGCTGCTTAGAAATTTCTTCCACCAGATACCCTAAGCTATCTCTCTCAAGTTCAAAGTTTCACAAATCTCTAGGAAAGAGACAAAATGCTGCCAGACTCTTTGCTGAAACATAACAAGAGTCACCTGTGCTCCAGTTCCCAAAAAGTTCCTCATCTCCATCTGACGCCACCTCAGCCTAGACCTTATAGTTTATATCACTATCAGCATTTTTGTCAAAGCCATTCAATGAGTCTCTAGGAAGTTTTCCACATTTTCCTGTCTTCTTCCAAGCC
Source organism: Macaca thibetana thibetana (assembly GCF_024542745.1). NCBI lineage: Eukaryota > Metazoa > Chordata > Mammalia > Primates > Cercopithecidae > Macaca > Macaca thibetana. Next base: position 57,921,031 of record NC_065590.1, read on the forward strand.
CTCCAAACTGTTCCAACCTCTGCCTGTTACCCAGTTCCAAAGTCGCTTCCACATTTTCAGGTATCTTTTCAGCATGCCGTACTCTACTGGTACCAATTTACTGTATTAGTCCATTTTCACACTGCTCATCAAGACACACCAGAGACTGGGAGATTTACAAAAGAACTTACAGTTCCACATAGCTGGGGAGGCCTCATAATCATAGTGGAAGGCAAGGAGGAGCAAATGACATTTAACATGGATAGCAGTAGGCAGAGAGAGAGCTTGTGCAGGGCAACTCGCATTTTTTAAAACCATCAGATATCGTAAGACCCATTCGCTATCATAAGAACAGCGTAGGAAAGACTCACCCCCATAATTCAATAATCTCATACCAGGTCCCTTCCATAACACATGGGAATTATGGGAGCTACAAGATGAGATTTGTGTGGGGACACAGAGCCAAATCATATCACATACCATCTCTCTGGAATGCCCTTACTAGCTTTGCCAGACCTGCCTCACCTAGTCCTAGAAGCCTTCCCTGATCAGACTTGTGGCACCACCCAATATGGGTGAGATGTCATTCCTTTCTGACCTTCCTTAATGCCCACTACTTGTCTTCATTATAACATCCTCTTGTAAGGGTTTGTATAGGATTCAGACAGAAAATTATATTCACTATAAGTATTACGGGAATAAAAAATGTATTGTAGATGTTAGCCCTTACACAAATATGGGAGGAGCTGAGCAAGAGAAAATTAGGAAGGGAGAGTTGGATGGTCAAAAAAAATTGGTCACTAACCAGATGCCCTGAAGCAAAGGTGTGGGTCAACCAGCAGGAGCTTGAAATGAAATGGAAAAAGCCACCAAAGTGAAACCACAAAAGGAGAGCTCATGAAGTCTATAAAAATTGTTTTTCCTGGGAAGAGTTGCCTGTGCAGAAGATGCAGTTTTGGTGTGTCCCCAGCCAAGAACCTGGTGGTAGGCCTGGGGCCACTGTTTGAAGACAAATTGGAGGGGAAGAGGAGGTGCACCTCTGCATCTATCTATCACCATAGCCGATGGTGACAGCCTTCTGAGAGTAATGAATTCTACTTCATTTCTATAAGCAAATCTCAAGCAAGCTCTTTCAAAAAAACAGTCAGAGAAAGTTATTGTCCTGGGAAATAAAATTTCCAGCTTTGGCCAAGTTCACCTAACAGAATCCAGCACACCCTCACTGTCTGTACTCTAGACTATGAGATAAGAAGACAGGGAGTATGTTCCATCCATTTTAAATTACTCAGCATCAAGCAGAGTGCCTAAGACGTAGCAGAGACTCAATAGAGATATGGACAATGAATGAAGAGCACTAAAATGGCAGATATGGCCTTTGTGTTTTCAATTATTCTCAAAGCGTATGGTGGAAATGGTGCTACACATTCTTGGGACGAAAATCTTTCATGTGTCAAGCAAGACTGGACTCCAGTGACTAAATGATTGTAAACGAATTTCACTGTGAAAATAAATGTAATTATATACATCAACACACTTACTTGAAATTTCAAAAAGTAAGACAATGTTAACTAAAATCAAGTTTGCCTTTTTCCTTTAATGTTATCCACATCTTCAGTTTTATTGTGTTTTGTTTTGGCTTTAAGGTGATCATTCGTTTTTGGTTTTCTGTCTGTTGCTGCTGTTGTTTTTAGGATGCTGACAGTAATGTATAATGAAGGACCATATTATGTCAACAGATTTATACTGAGGTTAATTGTTCTTACCAGAAAATCAATTTGTTTGAAAGTACATCTGTTTTCTGTTTTAAGTCTACTCCAAGAATGCCAAAGTTCATACTCATCTGCCTTTACCTCAGAAATAAAAGCAAGTCTCCAGCAACAAAAACAGAAGGGTAAATTCAGAGTTATTAAGAGTCCTCGGCTGGGCACGGTGGCTCACGCCTGTAATCCCAGCACTTTGGGAGGCCGAGGCAGGCAGATCACAAGGTCAGGAGATCGAGACCATCCTGGCTAACACAGTGAAACCCCATCTCTGATAAAAATACAAAAAATTAGCCAGGCATGGTGGTGGGTGCCTATAGTCCCAGCTACTCTGGAGGCTGAGGCAGCAGAATGGCATTGAACCTGGGAGGCAGAACTTGCAGTGAGCCAAGATTGCACCACTGCACTCCAGCCTGGGTGACAGAGCGAGACTCCATCTCAAAAAAAAAAAAAAAAAAAAGAAAAGAAAAGAAAAGAAAAAGAGTCCTCAACCAGGTGCGGTGGCTCACTCTTAGCACTTTGGGAGGCCAAGGTGGGAGAATCATTTGAGGCCAGGAGTTCAAGACCAGCCTGGGCAACACAGCAAGACCTCATCTCTACTAAACATTTAAAAACTAGCTGGGTATGGTGGCATATGCCTGTAGTCCTAGCTACTTGGGAGGCTAAGGCAGGAAGATCACTTAGGCCTGTGAGGTGGAGGTTGCAGTGAGCTATGATCACACCACTGCACTTCAGCCTCCCAGCCTGGGCAATAAGAGTGAGACTCCATCTCAAAAAAAAAAAAAAAAAAAAAAAAAAAAAAAAAAAAAAAAAAAAAAAAAAAATCTTCACATACAATTTTGTGACTTCATTTTACTTCTACTTATCCTGAAGTTCAAAATTGTAAATTATCTTTCTGATAAAAACCAAGGAAATACTTATGGAAAATGGAATATTTTGGGAGAAAAGAGTCACTACAGGTTTTATTTGGTCCGTACAAAGACTTTAGTACACTATTTTTCTCTGTGTATCCTCTCCCTGTCTTCCTTGTCAGCTAATATTTGTAATAACATCATCAGAGTAACTTCTTTATTCAATACTTTGCTTCTAGTTTAATAAAGTATTTTTTAAAGCTTTGAAATAAAATTAGTATTTCCAGATTTGCAGTTGACTTTTATCATCAAAAATCTACGTCTATAAACCCTTAAAATAATTAACTCTTCCCTTCTGTCAGCTGCTCTGGGGCGGTTTCATCCCCACATTCTGAGAATGAAGGGCCTGGCATGATGCCAAGGGGAAACATGAAGCCACAGAATAAAAATGGCTCATCTTTTCATCTCTGCACATATATGTGACTAAAAATATTTTGAGAAATTTGATAGTAAAATAAACATGACTCTACTGTAAAAGAGAATGTAAAATTTGCATACATTTATAATATAAAATAAGAGACACTAAAGAAATGTTGACCTTATTGAGGCTCTCTTTGGAAAACTCCACCCTCATTGGGGTAGTCTGATGAAAACTGTTGACGACCATCTCATCTCAGAGTAAGCGCTATTTGCAGCATTAGTAATGAAAAACACCTTGGGTTTAGATCAGTGGAATTTGTTTTCATTCCCAGAGAGATTTAGGACTGGAAGTTACTATCTAAATTGACACTGTCAAGTTATTCCAAGAAGCATTTTTATGTCTTTTTTTATTACCAGACATAATACAAGACAACGTGTCATTTGATCAATGATGCTGTCATAAACCAACACCCATTTGTCAACCTGAAAAGAACAAATGACAAGAGGGTCAGGGATTGAAAAGAGAAGTGTTGTGTTAGAAGGCCACTGTCACATTGGAAGATGTTCCTGTATCATGTTGCTTTAAAATCACCTAGACTGTCCTCTCTCCTTCCCTTCCTCCTCCCATCCTCCCATTCTTCCCTCCCCATGCCTCACCTCCTTTCTTTCTTTTGGAGCCCAGCTTGTCAGTTTGTGATTTTTTTCAGATTCTTGCCAGAATTTCTATGTGGGTAAACCTCAGTATTTGTGGTCGCAGTCCAATTTGTAAACTTTAAGCAGAAAAGAGGTAAAAGCCCTTCAAGTATTAGAAGTTATTTAAATCCTGTAAGTTAGAACAGTGCAAATTCACTAACTTTGGCAGTAAGCAAGAGGTTTCCACAAAACAATGTCACCCTGACACAGTAAATCAGGGCTGCCTTGGCTTAGTAAGGGGTGGGTGAAGGTTGAGGACTAAGCTGCCCAAATTTGTGCTCTAACATCAGGCAGCAGATAACTACTACTACTGTCAATGGAGTTCACTTCTATTTGGCTGCTTGATGCCCTAAAGACATTTTTGTCTGAATAATGTGGGTCTCATTTCCATGTTAACTATATTCTTTGATCCCATATTGGTAGAATGATTTTAAGTCCTGGATGCCTGGGATAGTCCTGGCAGTAATTACTAATAGAGTCTCCTTTCACTCTCAAAATTGTTCTGGTTTACAAGGTAAGCTAAATCATTTCTTTAGAAACCTCACTCTAAAAACTAGCATTAAAACTGAGCTATTTCCCATTATTTCAGAGCCACAGAAATAAAAATATAGAATTAATGCAGGTAATTTAGCCACAATGAGGTGGAAATGATTCAGCAGGACCATCTGGCAGAAACAAAAGAGGGACCATAGTCTTCCTGGGCCACCAAGGCAACCGAGGGAGGGACTCTTCTCCCCAGGAAGGGTGGCTGTGCAGTCCTGCAGAAGTCAGTGTCAGCCTGACAGTCAATCAGCCTCAGCCTGCTGCTTCTCAGTCCCTCGGTCCAACTGCCTGCTGCTCTGGCTTTCTAGGACAGAGCTGCCCCCAAGGAGTGGGTGCTGGCTTGAAAACCATCACACTTGTGTTTGAAGCCTGGGCTTATCACTTACCAGCTGTGTGACCTAGGGCACATTCACTTCACCTCTCTAAGCCTCACCCTTTCCATCCACAAAATGAGAATAATCAGAGCTGCCTTGTAGGGCTGGTATGAGGATCAGAGATTATGTAAGGTATGTAGCCTGATGTCTAGCACAAAATTAGCACAAAATAAGTAGAAGCTGTTTCGTAGCCTAAATCTGAATTCTGAAGAATTTAGGTATGTGACTCTCCATATCTTATAAATGGGCTCCTCTTTTTATACGCATTGATCTCATCTCTCCTGTGTCAGTAAACTCCTTGAGGACAAAGTCTCCATTTTATACCTCAGTTTTGCCTGCAACCCTTCAATACATTTCTGATCAATTAATCGGTTGCCTCCCAAGCTCAGGGAACACTCCCAGCCAGAGCCTGCCAGCTCTCTTTCCCCATTCCCAGCAGGAGCCAAGATTTCACACCACCAGGGTTGCCTGAGGTACCCACAGGGAAGGGGAGATTATGAGGAAAGGCTAAAGGCCCCGTGTGGAACCAAAATAAATTATTCTTTGAAAGCAGTGAAATTTCACCGCTTCGCTCTTTTTTTTAACCATGTTCATAAATAATGGAAACACAGTATTATTTTTCTTCATTCCAAAGTATAAAAATAGAAAATAGGCCTTGGATTTTCAGCTTGCAGTGCTGTGTTGCTGAAAACTGACACTCCCGCTTTCACAAACAATGACCCTACCCTGAGATGCTGTTATGTGTTGAATATGTGTATATGCTGCATATATATACATATTTAAAATATTTTGTTTAACTAGGAGTTTGATTGAGAGGTTTAAGTGAGTGCAAGAACCAGATCAACTAGAAAATTGCCAAATCTATTTATCTTCACTGCCAGCTCAGCTTAAAATCAGTGTTTTCTCAAGCACTACAGCATACATAGTTAGCTACTAAGTATGGTGCTACACTTTAATTTGATTATATGCCTGTGAAATAAAGAATGTTGTGGTATTCAGTCATGTTATCATGGCTAAATGTTTGAGTTTTCCAAGGGAAGGGGCATTATCCTGGACTGACACACATCAACTCCTAGGGCCAGTCTTCTTTTGCAGCTATTGGGTATAGATCTGTATTAATACTGGTCTTACTATAAGTATTCCTGAGAACATTTATGTGCCCTGAGATTTTTAGAACACTTTCCCTGGTCAAATCAGGAACTACTGCTCCCCATCTTCCCACTGGCTCCTTACGTCAAAACATAAGACATATGACTTCCATATTAGTGTACCCCAATTCCCAAACATGCCCCCCTTCAATTTCTGCTTACTCTGAAATCTAGACATGTGGGAATAAACACAGTGACCTATAGATCATTTGCTACAAACAAAATGTGATGCAGATTTACTACATTTTATTTTTAAAAGAGACCAAGACTTCTCTCTACAAGAAATTAAACTAATCTGAGAATTTCAGAATCCACTTTGTTCATCTAAAAGCAGCACCAAATTCCCCAACAAGCTTACAATTACATTTTTCCCCCACCTGTGATTACTTTTCACAGTAACATTTTTGTTGTGTAAATTGGCCCATACACTTCACTTGTTATCCAAAGTGGTCAAGGGCAAGTCAAAGAAGGTGAATCTTCACTCTGCCTGCAATAGCTCAGCTCTGACCTCCTCAAGTCCTGAGTGGGAGAATGGGTTTCTAAAGGGAAGTGCATATCCTCTGCCCAGTTTTTGATGGGGTTGTGTGTTTTTTTCTTGTAAATTTGTTTGAGTTCTTTGTAGGTGCTGGATATTAGTCCTTTGTCAGATGAGTAGATTGCAAAAATTTTCTCCCATTCTGTAGGTTGCCTGTTCACTATGAACAGACACTTCTCAAAAGAAGACATTTATGCAGCCAACAGACACATGAAAAAATGCTCATTATCACTGGCCATCAGAGAAATGCAAATCAAAACCACAATGAGATACCATCTCACACCAGTTAGAATGGCGATCATTAAAAAGTCAGGAAACGACAGGCGCTGGAGAGAATGTGGAGAAATAGGAACACTTTTACACTGTTGGTGGGACTGTAAACTCTGTAAACTAGTTCAACCATTGTGGAAGACAGCGTGGCAATTCCTCAAGGATCTAGAACCAGAAATACCATTTGACCCAGCCATCCCATTACTGGGTATATACCCAAAGGATTATAAATCATGCTGCTATAAAGACACATGCACACGTATGTTTATTGTGGCACTATTCACAATAGCAAAGACTTGGAACCAACCCAAATGTCCATCAATGATAGACTGGATTAAGAAAATGTGGCACATGTACACCATGGAATACTATGCAGCCATAAAAAAGGATGAGTTTGTGTCCTTTGCAGGGACATGGAGGCAGCTGGAAACCATCATTCTCAGCAAACTATGGCGAGAACAGAAAACCAAACACCGCATGTTCTCACTCATAGGTGGGAACTGAACAATGAGATCACTTGGACACAGGAAGGGGAACATCACACACCGGGGCCTTTCGTGGGGTAGGGGGAGGGATAGCATTATGAGATATACCTAATGTAAATGACGAGTTAATGGGTGCAGCACACCAACATGGCACATGTATACATACGTAACAAACCGCACGTTGTGCCCATGTACCCTAGAACATAAAGTATAATAAAAAAAAAATCAGTTTTTCTTTTCCTCTATTATTTGTTTCTCTGGGACTTCACTCTTTACTCAATTAAAATGGTAATAAAATAAAGACAGAATAAAATAAAGCAGAAGGGAAGTGCAGGTGAGTGAAGATATGTGTTGCCAATGGCAGAATTGTGGCAGCCAGTTCAGGCAGGGTCAGTGGTGTGGAGGTCCAAATATCCATATGGTCAGGGTTGTCTGCACACCCCTTCACCACGTAAGCAAACTGAAAAATTGCCATTGAAAAGGCCCACTTTTGCACTGATGAGCAGTCTACTTCTCCCTTTCATGACAACAGCTGTGAGGAGAATAATATCATACATTCACACCAGTCTCTCTTACAGTATTTCCACATGCTTCTCTCATTTTGTCTTCGTGAGAACCCTGTAAGTGTTCACACCCCCATTTTGGAGAAGAAGAAATGCACTTCCAGATAATTGCAATGTCCTGAGATTCTACAATAATGACAAAGCTATGACTGGAGCCCAGGTCTCCAACTCCAGCATACTGCTCCTTCCTTTGCTGGTTGTTGACCTCCTCCCAACACTGTGAGTTCTCTGTCAAGTGCCTCTCCTCAGCCTCCACTGCCAGTATCCAATGAGCTTACCCTCCACAGGTCCAGTACTCATCACCAGCACTCATCCTAAGACCCTAAGTGCATGACAGCCAGGTGCAATTGTGCAAGTCGTGCACTGCTCAGTCCAAGAGAGTTCATTAACATTATGGCTTACATGACTGTCCTCTCAGTAAACTAAAGGTGTGTCATGCCCCAACAGGCCAGGTGTGGCTGGTTGTAGAGCTGGTATGCTAGCCTCCTATATAATATCCTG